>NC_064420.1:25332500-25450000 GCF_023375975.1 Astyanax mexicanus | reverse complement strand
ATCTACAATGTAAATAGTCATGAAAATAAAGAAAACTCATTAAAAAACTGTGTCCAAACCTTTGGGCTGTGCTGTATATTTATGCTCACATACACCTGATAAAGTGGTGTGAGTGAGACGAGAGGGATGTGGAATGTATGTGACAGGACTCTGACAGGGCAGAATGTGTTGGGACACAGTAAAACATGTGCAGAGATATCTGTAGACATTCCCGCTTCCCACACACACACAAACAAACACACACACACACCTGTTTAGGGCACTGGTTCTTGCAGGAGGCGAGCAGCTTTCTACTCTCCTCATCAGCAGAGGTCAACTTCCTGAAAAATTCATACAAACTCCAGTAAACATCAGATAAACATTAGAACAGAACTGCCAACATGAACATCTTCACAAAAAATAGCACTGTGGAACCACTTGATTAACAGGAGTGTGTTGGTCTATTACACATCCAGTGAGAACCAAGCAGAACATGGGTGTTTCTTATAAAGCAGCCAGTTAAAAAAACACAAAAGAAGTGCTTTTAATGAAGTGGCCAGTAAGTGGAAGCACAAGTTAGGTGTATTTTTTGTAGTCAGCAGTCAGTTAATGGAAGTATAGGTAGCGGGCAGTTAAAAAGCACACAGTTCTGTATTTTTCACACTATAAGGCGCACAGTATTCTAAGGCACACCATCAATAAAAGTCAAATTTCTGGTTTGTTTTCATACATAAGGCACATTCAATTATAAGGCACATTTTATGTGACTCTAGTAACTAGTAACAAGTAGTAAGAACAGGGGTGTCGCTATGTTTTCCTTCTAAATTCAAGTTAAGTAAACAAAATTGCAATTCTTAAAAAAAGAAAAAAATTGTATGTTGATCTACACAGATTTCTCTCCTGAAAACTGTTTATTTGGGTGAGTAAAGTGCTTTCATTTATTTACAGTAAGCTTAGATTAACAGATTTCCACTAAAACTGCAGCATTAGCAGCTAATCACTAGCAGTTAGTGGCTAATGCCACCAGACAGAGCTACACTGGGAATCCTGAGTGTTACATTAAGCTATGGTGATATTAGCTAGCGGTTTGTCCCACGTAGCTTCTTTTAACATGGTACACGCACGGGCTACAGTCAGATATACTCACCTCTGAACAGTAGAAGAGCTAGTGCTGTGGTTAGTGGCTACTGCCGATACTGCTCCAGCAGTGCTATCCAGGCCGATAATACTCAACTCTGAACGGCTAAAGAGCTAGCGCTTTGCGTGGTTAGCAGCTAATGCTATTACTATTTGAGAACTAAACTGAAACTCCTATATAAGTCTGCACTGCAGCAGAATGGCTTTACTGCTCCTTAAAACGTGACTGTTAAAATTCATACATAAGACACACTGACGATTTTTGGGAAAATTAAAGGATTTTTTGTGCACATTACAGTGTGAAAAATACGCTACGCGTTTCTAATACAGTAGGCAGTGAGGAAGTTTAAAGAAGGTGTTTCCAATAAAGTGGCCAGAAAGTGGAAGAGCAGGGTAGGCGTTTCTAATTAAGTGGCTAGTATGTAGAAGAAGTGTGTGTGTGTTTTTCTCTTACAGGCATTCGATGTACAGGTTGGTGATCTTGCAGTGACAGCGCTGTCTGATCATCTGGGTACAGGGGGGACAATCGCCACGGTGACAGGGGAGAGAACAGGGGTGGGGGCATCCAGGGGGCCGGGGCTTAGAGCAACCCTCTTCACACTGCTCACACTCTTTTCCAGCCTGTAAACGCACACAGGCACACACTTAGGTATGGTGTTCTAAAGATGAATCCTAACCAGGCCTCAGAGGAGCACCAACACACACACACACACCTCCATCCTCCACTTAAATGTTCCATAAAACACACTCATCCAACACACCGAAAATAAAGACATGGTCTAAATAAAGATTGACAGGAGATACTGAGCGTGTGTTTGTGTGTGTATGAGAGAGAGAGAGAGAGACATACCTCTGTTTTCTCTCTCTTGGGGTCAGGGGTCACCGAGTGACACATCAGGCTGCAGCTATGGTTACTGCAGGTCAAAGCTCGGCCGCACGGCCGGCCACACGAGAACGGCCCACGAGCATGACACGGTATCGGACTCACCTGTATCACACACAAACAGACCCACACACATGAGGTAGACATATGTACAGTGGTGTGTATAAATGTTTGCTCCTTATCTGATTTCTTAATCTTTTGCATGTTTTCACAAGAAATGTTTCAGATCACCAAACATTTTTAAATATTAGACAAAGATAAAAAAAAGAAATGAAGTTCATAAATGAAGATCTTGATTATTAAGTGGAAAAAAAAATCCAAACCTACAGGGTCCCGTGTAAAAAAGTGAATAAACATAACTGTGGTTAAAACATAACTGTGGTTTATCACATCTTTGAAAAATTGAGTTCCCCACACCCAGGCTTGATTACTTACATTTAAATGTAAATTTAAATGTATTTTTTACATTTGTTTGGTGATCTAGAACATTTAAGTGTGACACATTTTTACACCACTGTGTGTGTAAGCGCGCGCATGAGAGAGAGAGAGAGAGAGAGAGAGAGAAAAACCCACACTGCTCTAAACCACCCTACATGTATCAATATATACATTTTTACACAACTGTATGTACATTAATTTATTACTCTTTATCACAAATTGAAATGTATTGATTTAATTAATGTATTTATTTACGTATTTGTTTATTTATTTGTCATAATTTGATTATTATTATTATTATTATATTTGTTGAACCATTTGTTTTGGCAAAAGTTGTTATTCGCATTTCATGCTAATAAACCTATTCGAATTTGAGAAAATGACAGAGAGAGACAGAGAGAGACACACAGACAGAGAGAGAGAGATGGAGAGAGAGAGAGAGAAAAAGGGAGCAGACTGAACTGGTTGAGTTCTGAAGCTGTGGTGTTTCTATTGAGCAGAGGAGTATGAGCAGAAATGCTGACTCTTCAAGGTTGGCTAATTAAAATGTGCCCAAACACAACCTCCCTACAGCAAGACCGCAATGAAAACACACACACACACACACACACACTCATTTTGTGGTTTACAGGATTCCACACAACACAAAGGAGCTCTATCTATTATCCCTACAGAGAACAAAGGGATCATCATAATAATCCACATTACAGACAGATTCAGTACTTAATTTCTGACAGCAGGCAGTGACTAGTGAGTGGAAGTGCTGGTTATGTGTTCCTAATAAAGTGGCCAGTGAGTGGCAGCACAAAGGGACACCACTGTACGCCAAGGGGAGTCGGATTACAGCACAAGACCATTCTTTTTTTTACTTTGGTTTGTTTAAAAACTACCTCAACTCCCTGTAATTTGTCTGAGAAATCGGGCAATCTAGTAAAGTGCTTTAATTCTGCAGGAGACTCGGACCATGGTTTAGTTAAGTAGACTGGTTGGACCAAATGCTGGTCCTTTAGTCTGGATCGTGGTTCTGGTTTGTGGCCCACTGTGTGGATTCAGACTAGGGGTGGGCAATATGGCACTAAAATAATATTACGATATTTTATGGTATTTTCGTGAGAACAATACTCTTGGTGGTATAGCAAAACACTAAATTATTTAACTAATTTATTTCTAGAATACATAACTGCAACAAAAAAAAAATCAATTGTATTATTGCATATGATATGATATGTCACACTCATAACTGAGATATTAAAAATACAAGAATTCTATCAGATTGTAATTTCAAGAAGTCAATGATCCAGAATGTCATGATACTAATAATGCACTCCAAATATCTCCATATATCCAGGATTAACGTAAAATAAATGATACTGGACAGATATAATAGGAAATGAGAACAGTGTGATTTTTTTGCTCCAGTTAAAAACAGCAAAAACAGCAACAAAGTGATAACCTGATGTGATAATTAGGGGTGGGTAAAATGGCACGATACTTCACGGTATAATATAGTTTACGATATTCAGAAATGTTAGCAATATTATATAAAAAAATATCTAAAAAAAAAATAGGTGTAAAAGCACCTTCATTGCCTTTTTTTTTTTTTTTTTTTACAAAACCAATTACCTGAGCCACGGCAGTCAATGCAGCTTTTTTAGGAAGCCAATACAATCTGAGGAAATTACCCGATCCCCAGCTGTGATCCATCGGCTAACAGTCATCTATGAGGACCAATATCACAACGGGAGTGATGATGGGAAAGAGCGCCATCTACCTCACCCACAGAGAGCAAAGCCCTTTGCGCCCTTTCATGAACCTGCTGTGGACGATATACAAAAGCAAGACTAAAGAAGATCTACAATCCTCACCTTGGACTGCAAAGACAAGTATTTCCAATAAACTGGCCAGTGTTTAGAATCACAAGCAAGTGGAAGTGAGCGAAAGATATAGAAGTATTAGTCAGATGTTTCTAATAAAGTGTCCAATTAGTGAAAGCACATGGTCAAGGTTTCTAATAAAGTGACCAGTGAGTGTGTGTCTGTCTGTGCGTAAAGCATCACATCAGCGCTCTTAGGGACCAAATTAAGTGATAAGAGCTTGTCTCTCCAGCGTCTGCAGAACAATGGAATATATAAACAGTACATAATAACCAAACAAACACACACAAACACACACACACACACTCTGACATTTCAGCAGCATAAAGAGATTATACTGAATTTGACCTTTAGCCGTATCTGAAGGACCACTGGACCGAACTACCCTTTCTTTCGCCCACACGTTTCTATCTCTCCCTCTCTCTCTGACCCGCTTATTCTCCTGCCTTTCATTTTCCTCTCACACTTTCTCGCTCCCTGTGGAAGAGAGAAAAGCACAAAACCCCCACGCTGTGGAGAACTGTGCAGGTAAACACACACGTACATAAACATTCAGCTCTGGAAAAAATTAAGAGACCACTTCAGTTTCTGTGATTTTGCTATTTATATGTTTGAGTAAAAAGAACATTGTTGTTTTATTCTGTAAACTACACATACACAACTAGACATTTCAGACATAACAAAAAAGATGCGGAGCTTTCAGACCTCAAATAATGCAAAACGAGTTATATTTATAAAGTTTTAAGAGATCAGAAATCAATATTTGGTGGAATAACCCTGGTTTTTAAATCACAGTTTTCATGCATCTTGGCTTGTTCTGCTCCACCAGTCTTACACACTGCTTTTGGATAACTTTATGCCACTCCTGGTGTAAAATTTTAAGCAGTTCAGCTTGGTTTGATGGCTTGTGATCATCCATCTTTCTCTTAATTATATACCAGAGATTTTCAATTTGGTAAAAATCTAATAAAATCTTAAGTGGTCTTTTGATCCATTTATAATAAAATGTCATGTATGCCATTTAGGTTTATTTTGCCCATGTGTTTCTATTTTTCTCTTACCCGCTTATCCTCTAGTCTTCCACTTTTTTTTCTTATTACTTTTCTCACTTACTTTCTCAATCCCCTTTTATAACATTGCATCAAACACTATCTGCCTCACTTTTCTCATTTGCTCTCTCTCTAATTTTGTCTTTGGCCAGCTTTTTACTAAATCACTATACCTCTCTTTATTTTGTATGCCCTCTCTTCGTCTTTCCCTCTTTCCTTCTGTCTCTCTCCCTCTCTCTGATTTTGATCAGAAGATGTGCTCGAGGTGTGTGTGTGTGTGGTGTGGTTTGTGTGTGTGCAGTTACCTCATGCTCCCCCAGACAGGCCCTATAAAGAGAAAAATACACACTGTTACAGATCTTCACAGGTGGCAACACACACACACACACAGTTCATGTCTAGCATAAATACGTCACTGCACTGTCTGTTGCACATTACAGCTACATTACATGCTGAACTTGGGGAGACACACAGAACAATGTTGTTATTGAAAGGAGATTGTTTAAGAGCTCCAGTGGGGGAGCGTGACGCAATATGCGCACTGTGTGTGTCTACATACGTGGGTATGGGGACCTGGCAGGGAGGGCAGGGTAACGCCTTGCACTCAAATGCTGGAGTTGAAGGCTGTTCCCACGGACCAGCTAATGGAACCTGGAACACACACACACACTCTTGTAAACAAGAACGCTAAGTGATGTCATTTGCTTAACAAGGCTGTGTGTGTGCGTTTCTTACCTGCTGGTTGGTTTTGAGCAGCACCTGATCGTGGCACGGCGCTGGGCACAGGTGAGCACAGCAAGGTAAGGGAAGCTTGCACACCTGTTTACAGCCTGGACACGGGCCAAAATGACACCTGTGGTGCTCACGAGTGGGGTGGTGGCATGATGAAGGCTTACTACAACCACAAACAGATTATGATAAGCCTAACTAAACAGAAATGTGTGTAAACCTTAAAAAAATCTGCAGAACTGTGCATGTATTGCTACTGCACATAAATGCTTAGATACATACATTTAATACATGACATTTTATTATGTACGGAGATAATCTATGTGTGTATGTACGTGTGTGTTTACCTGCATAGTTCTCTACAACGTGGAGGTTTGGTGCTTTTCTCTCTTCCACAGGGAACAGTCAGAGACGTCTTCCCACACGCACACTTAACCTGGACCACCTCCGGACATGGGTAACAGCTCCCTATAAGAGACAGACAGACACATACACGAGGGAGTGTGTGAGAGAGATAGAGAGTACATTATACATTACAAAGTACATTCACATTATATTTGTGTTGAGCTAAACATTAAACATTAACTCAATCCATTAAAATAATTCAACATGGGTGGGTGGGGCTTAACTGCAGTAGACTTAGATGGTAAACATATGCAAATGTGTAAGGTTTTCTTGAAAGTACGCAGATTAGTGTCCATATATGGATGAAATTAAAATTTGATTGTTTACACAGCTTGGTCCAATCCCATTTTTTTTGGACCCCTACCCCTTGGAACAAAGTTACCTCCTAAGAATTGGGACAATCCTTCAAGCACCTGATACAGAAAGAGCACAAACATCTTTAAACAGGGGGCAGCTATTAATTATTATTGTCCTGTCCTTACGTCCTCTGTAATAAGCAAATCCAATGTTATTAGCTTTTATTATGATTTTTTAATTTTTTCATTCCACCTTAAATGCTGCAGCCGCTGTCGAACCATTTAAGATGGGATGAAAAAATGTTATCTGACACTAGCTGGGTACCTACAAAAACAAACTACTAGTGATTTTTATGCATGTTATGAAGAAAATGCATGAACACCTAGGCATTACACAAAGGAAACACAGATTTGTTTAGATTTAAACAGTAAATCAAGTCCTCCAGAATCTCTAACAGTCTATTTGTGGGCGGAGACTATCTGAGCAAAAAAGCTATTGGGTCATAGCTCAGTCTGAACAGTCTCAAATTCAAACTGAAGCTAAAGAGCGCCGGACCGGCCTGACATTTAGATAAGACGACCCTGCAATGTTGTCCTGTAAACCACTTAGCATTTAACACCTAGAAACACGGCGATCGACATGCATATAGAGAGAAAAGTGAGAGAGACAAAAGCATAATTATACTATGCTGAGATGACCTATAAAGTAGAACTCCATTATCTCACCTTTACAAACACAAACTCACACATCAAAGGTCAAATCATTTAAATATCAGAGCTGAATAATGAATGAGAGGCTGGTCAGTTGGAGTGTTCTGAGACAGGGGGCGCTGTGCATCTCTGCAGTTCGTAATTCTGTTTTACATTACCGGTATTATGATACAATGATGGCCTGATATGCAAAACCTTTGTCTAACCTTCTGGACTCTCAGAAAAAGAACAGATGTGAGACACAAACAGAAATGCTTCTATTTTCAGAAAAATGGATTTGGACTATGTTTCAGATAATAAGACAATTCTAATTAAGGGAATAAATTATGTTTTCTGCACATTTCATTACAAAAGATTCTTAAACCATGTAAAATTATATTAGATTATAGGAAAGTCAGACATCATTCTTGTAGCCTAATTTACCGATGTTTAGGTCTGTGGAGCATTGTTTGCATTGTTTGTGTTTTAATCGTTTTTTAATAAACAATTCTTTTTTAAATAATAGGTTATCTTTAATGTTGCAATTTTAATAACATAATTCTGAATATATTTCTTTCATTCAAACATTCCGAAAAATGTTTTCAAAAAGATCAGTTTTAACGCTCCTACTTACACAAAAAATGTTGAGTTTCATTTGGGCTCAAAAGGACAGTGTTTGGGGCGGGTCAAAATACGAAAAATACGATAATTTACCCCATTTCTGTTGTTTTTAAACTCATACTCAAATGTTCACACACTCTACCCCAAATACGCCAAAGATCCCACTGGTAAAAAACAACTGTGGGTGGGATTTGTGTAATTTCATTTTACAATCAGCTTTAATTGCATGCATCTCTGCTGGATCAGGTCAGGGTGATCTCTGTGTATCTTCACAGCTGTATAAACCAGCAGAGTGTGAGTCTCTCCAAACACAGCGTCCGTCTGTGGTTCCGTCCCAAACTCACGTTTCTGTGGTTTAATAACATTCCACAACGCAACCTTTGATCCCAGCCAGCTGGACGGGGATAATTAATGATTTGGGGACATGTGACCGGTGGACATGTGAACAGGATGAGGAGATTGTTAATGTGTGCACGTGGGAGTGTTTGTTACCTTGATGGCACACCGAGGGGCACTTGTGGTTCCTGCAGCCAAGGGATCTGCCACAGTTCAGATCACAGGGAGGACAGTTACCTGGGCAACACTACACACACACACACACACACACACACACACACACACACACACAGACACACAAACACACACAAACACACAAACACACACACACACACACACACACACACACACACACACACACACACACACACACACACACACACACACACACACACACACACACACACACAAAGACACACACACAGCTGAAAATAATGCTTTATCTAAAGTGTGTCTTAGTGACTGTGTGAAATATGCCTGACTGAGTGTTGGGTGCACACTCATTAGTGATGAAGTGACAGTGAGAGTGTGTGCGTGTGACAATAAGGGTGCGTTTCTGATAGTGAGAGATACACAGAAACACTGAGTACTGAGTGTGTGTGAGAAATGCATCTCTTAATCTGAGGCTCCACCCACATTTTTTTTCTAAATATATAGCTCTGGACAAAATTAAGAGACCACTTCAGTTTCTGAAACAGTTTCTCTGATTTTGCTATTTATAGGTATATGTTTGAATTAAGAATTAGAATAAAGCAAAGAAAACAAGTTCATATTTATAAAGTATTAAGAGTTCAGAAACCAATATTTGGTGGAATAACTTTTTATTCACAGTTTTCATGCATCTTGGCATGTTCTCCTCCACCAGTCTTACACACTGCTTCTTAACTTAAGCAACGACTCATCTCATTCCTTTAAGTCTACTATCTTTCTTGAGATTTGTTTCTATGTATCTACAAAAGCTCATTGATGCTATTTTTAGTATTTTTGTCCCATCGCATTCAGGAATACGACTGCTTTAAATTTAACAGAAAGAAGAAAAAAATCCTTACAGACTGCTGCTTTAAAATCTGAATTATTCCTATTATATTGCAAATACTATTTAAAATTGTGACTTCAATTTTTTATTACAATTACTGAGGACTGATGATTGGATTTTAATACACCTGACTCTAAAAAATAAAGGTTCTACTAAGCGGAAATTCCAAGTAACAAAGTACAAATATGTCAGTACCAGTTACATAACTAGAATTTTTGGTTATACTTATTTATTATTTTATTATTATTATTTTTGTTTTGCTTTTAACTTCTACTGCCTTGTTACTCCCATTTAATTTCAGCTTGTTTGCATTCAGGCTTCTCATCATTCAAAATAAAACCCCTATCCAGATAGATTTCTCCATCCAGAGAGAGTAAATCTGATTGTGGTTGGATGAAAAGTATAAACCTACATCATTCCGACACCCTATTGGTTTGTATGTGATTCATCAACACGTCACGCTCCCCACACTCCAGCAAGAACATAGCAGATGTATGTAGCCTAGTATGAAGACGATCTTTGGCAAAGACTCAAAAGGACTTGAGTTCTCAAAATGTCCCAACTAAGCTTCTCTAATATATTTGTATTTACTAAAATACATTCATATTCAATGGGCATCCATGCAGCTTAAACAGGATGCCTAGCGCATTTCACATTTTTCAACATTAACATTTTAATATAACATTGTAGTCATTATGGATTTTGTCGTCAATGGTATTTTTCCCTGTTCATTACTTTTACTTTTATACTTTACTTTTTATAGTTTTGAAACCAAAACCATTACACCAAAGCTTTAACTGATACTTCTTTGTTAAGTATTTTTAAATCTGTGTATCGATACTTTTACCTTAGTAATGAATGTAGTAATGAATACTTATCATACATTTGCTACTATATATCTACAAAATCCCTATTAGCAAGTCTGTACAATCAGCTGTAGGGCTGCGTTATATATTGTTCTAGCATCGCCAATAAAATGTGTACAGGCACAGGCACTACTACAATTTTATCTGGGTAACAGCTTTTATTTTACTGCAGTGTTGAATTGTTAAATTACTGAATTCTCGAGAAATCTGGTGAAAATTTCTATTATTAATATTTTAATTAGGGGTGGGCTATACAGCCCTAAATTAATATCACGCTATTTTAGGAGTTGTTTTTAGTCATAATGATATTATTGGCAATTTGAAACTTACTGAAAAATATTTTTATTAATACTTTTTATTTATTTGAAAATTCCTGAAACTAAACAAATGTTAAAGCTTTTAAACTAACTAAAAGTTAAACTATTTTAAACAATCAATCAAAAAAAAAATCTCTTGTCTATTTTGTTATCAACAGTAACAAGATTCTGATTTAGTATAAAATAATTAATTTTTTTATAGTACAACAACAAAAGCCTGCAATGCTATTTTTTCTAGTTTACTGTGCAGCCTACCTCAATCTTTTAGCCTCCTAATCTTCAGCTTAACACCACTGGGCAGTTATTTATTTCCAGTAAAACAGACCAGGGTTCGGTCTGTATAGCTGTTTTTTTTTGGTGTTGTTTATTTTTATTTTCGTGTTAAGCTTTTTATTCTTGGTATAAATCTAGGTTTAAGTGTGTGTGTGAGAGATGGGATTAAGGAGCCCTGCTGTGTGAACACAGTCAGAGAACCATAGCGCTGCTAGTGTGTTTGGACGATTTCCTTAAATGTGATGTCTGAGCGCCCCCTGCTGGTCTGGCATTACCACACAGAAAGAACGTGTGGCAGAGCATAACTGTTTACTAAGATAAATCATATATTATGTATATATGTGAGTTTGAGGTATTTGTACTGTGTGGAGTGTGCATGTGTGTGTTTACTGCACGGATGGGATAAGGGCAGAGGCTAATTTGCATAATGTACGGTGTATATGATTGTCTTTTATTTGATTTTTTCTTCAATTTAGCTATGCCGATAATCCCACCCACCCTTTTTTGCTGTACGCCCCTTAAATCCAGTGATGCCCTAACACCAGGAGGGTGAGAACTAGCACATGCCTCCTCCGATACGTGTGCAGTCAGCCACTGCCTTTTTTTCGACCTACTGTGGCTGTAGCACTGCCAGTGGCCAGAGCACATGGGGAAAGCACAGTCATATGGTCTGGTTTTCAATTCATGACTACATACGCACCAAACTATCCAACAACAATATTGCTTTTTTTAAAACTCATGCTGTCTATGTTTAGTGCACTTTTTGCGTTTTGGAATGCTGTACAGCTTTACTACTGTAACGAAAGAAATCGAGAAAAGGAACTAGCGTAATTTTTGCACTTTAAGGCGCACTTGCCAGGGTGACTTTTAATCCAGTACTTTATGTAGGAATTTTAACAGTCAGGTTGTAAGGAGCAGAAAGCCACCGCTGAAGTACAGTGGTGTACATGAGTTTCAGTTTAGTTCGCCAGCACTAGTTTTTGGCCGTCCAGAGCTAAGTATTTTCGGCCTGTAGCCTGCTGTTAACCCCAGCTAGCATTGGTGGAGCAGCATTAGCATTACCCACAAATGCTAATACTCCAGCTTTAGTGGAAATCTGCAAATCTAAGCTTACTGTATATAAAAGGAAGCTCTTTGCTCACCCAAATAAACAGTTTTCAGGACAGAACTCTGTGTAGATTAATATCCAGTGCTTGCTTGACTTGTCTGACTCGTTTGAAATGATAAGCTTACCGCCTGGCCAGACCTGCTGAATTAGAAGGAAAACTTGGCAACAGCACTGTTCCTTCTACTAGTGCACACTAGTGTCGCATAAAATGTGCCTTATAATCCAGTAAGCCTTGTGTATAAAAACTAGATGTTTATTGATACTGCACCTTATAATCAGGTGCGTCTTATAGTGCGAAAAATACAATCATTCCTAATTGTATTTATTTTGGCAGCCTCTCACTTGTAAAATACTAAATGCTTTATTTATAACTGAATGTGCTTTATTATGGCTGGTGGTTTTATTTTGTAAGCACTAGGATTACATGTGTATGTGGTCAAGCAATACTTGGATAGCTTTGGTCAGATTGCCATTACTGTGCAATACTGGCATTTTCATCCATCCTGTCTTTCATCCAATCATATTGTGGGTTGGGACTAACTGGGGTATAATTTGAATGTGTGTGTGTGTTGTGTGTAAAACCTACCTTCCTCCTGCATTGATGTCTGCTGCAGCTGCGTGTCTGGTTACATTTGGATTCACACAGATATTCCTTATGGCACGGCATACGCTTACTGTAGCGTCCACAACGACACTGCTTCTCCACCTCCTACACACCACACACACACACCACACAAGCTAAAATGCAGCGTATATAGTATGTGAACAAAAGAGCCCCAGTGGATGGAACTAAGAATATATATATATATATATATATATATATATATATATATATATATATATATATAATACAGCACTGTTATAAATGTGTCAGTGTGTGTGTGAGGGGTGTGTGTAATCGCTGTGTGTACCTCTCTGCAGGTTTCACAGGGTCCTTTATGGCAGCGCATGGAGCAGGTGTGTAAGCCACATTCCAGCTTCTTATCACAGGTGTCCCCACAGGTAGGAACGTCAGCAGTGCACGGCAGCGCACACTCTGATTTTAAACACACACAAACACACAACATAATCAATAATGAACCATTAATTTAATGCTGTATAGTGGTCATAATCTACAGACTAATACACTACAGCAGGGGTATTTAATTAGAATTCAGTACGCCAGTGTTGTGTGTGTGTGTGTGTGTGTATATATATATATATACACACACACACACACACACATATATATATATATATATATACACACACACACACACACACACACACACACACACATATATATATATATATATATACATACATATGTATATGTATATAAACGCCCGTTCTCGTTTTTCCGCCAGTTCTCGGGCTCCCTATTTCTTTATAAAGGTGTTTTTTCCCGGCAGTTTTTTTTTGGTGATTGGTCTGTGCGTTTACTGCGCCGCAAAACACACTGCAGCGACACAATTCGTTTTTCACGAGGCGAAGCGAGCGGCAAAAAGTTGAGATATTTTCAACTTTATGCAAATGAGAAGCGAGTTTTGCGGGGCCGCGGACCGCAGTCCGCCTATTAGTGACCCCTGCACTACAGGATGTGTGGAGGAAGCTTTTTAATGATCATAAGATGGACATAAATGATATGTGTGCTGAGGAAATGCATGTGTGTGTTGTGCAACTCACTGCTTTTGCCGCAGGGGCAGGTTCGGTTCCCAGCACGAGGACACTCTCCACACACACCTGCGTGACACACACGCTCGCATGTGTGATTCCCACATGGTAAGGGACGCCCACACACCTGTAGGAGAGGAGGTCACACACACACACACACACACACACATTTACATTCTCATGTTCAGCTATAAACCACACCAGTAGTGTAAACACAAACTCCCACCCAGGGATGCAGACCTCCAGGCTGAAGAAGCATTAGCATCAGCCGCTGCTAACCGCAGCACTAGATCTTTCACCATTTCGAGGTGAGTATACGCGACTGTAACCTACGCGTTTACCATGTTAAATTAAGCTAAGTGGGACAAACCTTTAACTGACAGCACCCTGGCTTACCGGAACACTCAGTGACACTAAGCGCTGCTAACCACAGCTAACGCTGCTGCTAAATGCGCTGTTGAAAATAATGGAAACCTAAGCTTACTGTAGATTAACACCCAGCACTCGTTTTACCATCCCTGCTAAGCTTAATATATTTATCATAAAAACTAGGGTGTCGGGTCGCTTTTCACGAGAGTTCTTCTGGCCACATCACGCGCCTTTATGTTCTTACGTCGTACATACAGCCTCTGATAGAGGATACGGGTTAGTTTTACTGAACGCGAGCGGCAGGTGGAGCAGTGGAGACTTCTGAAGGGGAAACTCAGAGCTCATTCACTCATAGCAAAAACAAAGAAACGAAGGAGTGAAGTTTCTGACTGAATGCGCTCTCTCTCTCTCTCTGACTGAACATAACCTGGAATCGGATTCATCTGCTCTAAAAGGAGACTGCATCACACCCCCTAGTTTCAAATTATTTTTCCGCATGCTCAGTGCAATTACCAATTCTCACCAGAGGGGGCTCTAAATTCCAAAACTTAAAGACATCAGCTTTAAGAATTACAGTTTTGAACCCTTAGGCCCCAGCTTACCCATTAAAAGTGGAAGAAAAAATGGCGGCACCCCTGTTCCTAACTATTGTCACTTAAAAATGTGCCATATATTCCGGTGCGCCTTATGTATGAAAATAGACCAGAAAATATACATTAATTGATAGTGAACCTTGTAAAACAGTGCATCTTTTAGTCTGTAAAATACTTACTTAAAAAATGTTTTGTATTAATCACAACAATATTCTGAGATCATATTTAATATTCTAATCACACAATACATACATACATATTTTTAAATGCTGGTATTTCCCTGTATTTTTGGGAGGGAGAAAGTAATAATAGTGTAGTAGTTTAGGTCTGGCAGACTAAAGAGATTTTAGAATAGTATAATGTTCTGAGTTACTAAGATTAACTGAGAGCTTTAATGGGGAAAATAAATGCTAGTGTAGCTTGGAAAGAGGAAACCTGACACCAGCTGTGTGTGTGTGTGTGTGTGTACGTACGCGAGTGCGTGTTGACTCTCTCTCACTCTCACACATATTGGAGGAAAATTAAGTGGTAGCTTGCTGGATTAGCCTTCTAGCTAACCGTAAGATGCGATATACAGCGTAAGCGGTCACAAGCACAAATTTATCATGCCCATTTTGAGCTAGATGAGGCGGAGCAGTTTAGTGAAAATAAAGGGCTCTGATTGGCCGAAAACACTCTGTTTACATGCAGATCACTGTGGCTCCGCTGCGGAATCAACTTTAGTGACAACTTCACAGAAACTGCCGTTCTAGGACATCAAAATGCGAGCCCTTTATGAATAATGCGCACATGTTGGCAAGTCTGATTTATGGAATGTCATCTAATCGTAAATTCAGAACTAGATCTGGCAAAATACTGTTAATATCTGATCCTGTATCAGATCATTTGTGAATTGAAACGTCACCTGGTCACAGTGCCACACCGGACTGGCACACTGACGCTCGGCCGAGCTCCTCCCGCACACGCACTTCTGCACACTCACTCTCGGACACGGCTCACACACACCTGCAAGTAGATGGGGGGTATGGGAGGACTGTATGTAAGACTGGCTGCTATAATCTATGGGTGTGTGAGTGTTGAAAAGTATATGATCCGTGTGTTACCTGCATGACAGGTGTGTGTGCAGGTGTGTATCCTGCAGGGCAGCTTGCGACTGCAGACTTTTCCACAGGTCCAGGCTTTATTACTGCAGCGGCGAGGAACAGGGACTGCTTTTCCACACACACACGACACACTCACCATCTTAGGACAAGGGGGGCAAGGACCTGGAACACAAACACAAAACACACACACAAACACAAACACACACACAATCATTTAAGCGATTCAAACTGTTAATTTTTTTTGGACAAATCTGGTCTCTTTAACCTCATTAACCTCATTAACCTCAAACAATGGTAAACAATACTAAACCTTAGAGAGCAGAGTGAGAGTACACTAGTGCCACAAACCTAAAGCACTAAGAGTGAGTGAGTGTGTGTGTGTGTGTGTGTGTGTGTGTGTACCTGGATGGCACAGTAGCAGGCAGCGGTGTCCACAGGACGGTTTGAACTCCCTGTCACACACCTGTCCACAGGAGTGTGGGAGGAGCCAGGGGTCAGGGGCGGGGTCAACCTCTTTACCACAGTAGCAGTGGTAACGGCATGGAGTCTGCTGAGGAGAATACTCGTGCCTACACTTAGGACTGAAAGAAAGAGAGAAGGGCTATAGTATTTCTGCCCCAACCCAATTACAAAGTGTACTGAAAATACCTAGTCCAAGTTATACTCTATGGACAAAAGTACTGAGACACCTTCACATTACACATTTTGAAGCTTCTATATCGTCCCTTTTTAAAACCCCTTTTGCAGCTCTATCTGCAGGTTTGGAACGCTGCAGTTAATGAGTCAGTTCCACACACTCATTCTAACAAGCTGTAATACAGTACAGGAAGTATAGTTGGTTCTCTGTAATGCTCTAGAAAATGTATACAAGCCATTTATATGCTCATTCTGAACAATCAAAAATAAACACTAGAGGAAGTGTAGGCAGTGCTCTGTAATGCTTTAAAAATATACAATCAATTTTCTCATACTTCATAATTTGTGTCAAACTAAATATACATTACATTTATTAGAGGTAAACTAAGAAGGTGACAGAGAGAAAGTTGTTGGGTATAGAGTAATTATTCTGTTAACACTACATTTTTTTGCACTATAAGCCAGATTATAAGGAGCCCTATCAATGAGCATCTATTTTCTATTTTCATACACAAGGCACACTGTATTATGTGACCCTAGTAAGGAACAGGGGTGTCGCCATGTTTTCCTTCTAATTCAGCAGGTCTGGCCGCTAAGAGGCGAGACCTGTAAAGTTAAACTAAGTTAAGTAAACAAAACTGTAATTCTTTATAATAAAAAAAAAAAAAAAAAAAAAAAAACATTTTCTAAGTCAAAAGAGCATTGGATATTAATCTACATTCTCTCCTGAAAACTGTTTATTTGAGTGAGTAAAGTGCTTACATTTATTTACAGTAAGCTTAAATTTGTATATTTCCACTAAGGCGAGCCGCGTTTAGTGGCTATTGCCACCTGACAGAGCTACACTGAGAAACACTGAGTGTTCCAGTGAGCCAGGGTGATATTAGCTTGCGGATCAACCCACGTAGCTTGTTTTAACACGGTAAACGCACAGTCTGATATACTCCCCTCTAAACAGCAAAAGAGCTTGTACTTAGAGGCAGTTAGAGGCTAATGCTAATACTGCTCCAGTCTCGAGCCTCAGGGCAGGAGAACTAAACTGAAATTTCTGTTTAACTCTGTACATCAGCGGAGTGGCTTTACTGCTCCTTACAACCAGACTGGTAAATTCATACATAAGGTGCATCGGATTAAAAGGCGTACTGGCCATTTTTGGGAAAATTAAAGGATTTTAAGTGCAAAAAATATGGTACATCCAATTGTGCTGGTCTGTAAGCTGTAACGTGGATGGTCAGTTCCTCACCATGGCCAGGGGTGGTCTTTCTTCCCAAAATCTTCATCTGTAACTGAAGAAACCAGGAAAATCGAGTCTTTGGCCCATTTCTGAATACACGGAATGTGGAAGATACAATAACAGCCCACACAGCTCCATACCTGAAAAAGAGAGAGAGAGAGAGAGAGAAAGAGAGACAACAAGAGAGTGTGAGTGAGTGTACACTGTAGACTGATTTGTTCTGATCAGCCCAAAAAGTGGCCCTTTTACCTGAAGTCAGACTTTCTACAATGTGATATGTGATGAGGGTGTGTCCAAAAGAAGCAGTAAAGCTGTGTGTGTGTGTGTGTGTGTGTGTGTGTGTGTGTGTCTCTCACCGCTTGTGTTCTCTTCATAGATGCGATGCAGATGAGGCAGGTAATGGCTCCAGACTGAAAGGCTTCATTCAGGTACTGACGAATTCTCTCCAACTCTGACACATCCCCCCCTAGAACACATAAACCATCCAATCACGATTAAAAAAATTATAAACAAATTTTGAGAAAATCTTCCTTATATGATTGAACAGTGACTCTAGATTAAGGCAATCAGAAAATACACATATAGTATCTGACTTGTGTTTCTTTGGTCTAGGAACAGGAGATGCGAGGCTAATGTGGCCATCAAACACTGTCAAAGACTGTCAATCAAATCATTGAGTTCATATTTAAACAAAAAAAAAAAAAACTCTTCAAAAGCTACGTGTAAATATGTTTCAATTGTTTTTGATTAAAAAAAACTGGATATGCAGTATCAGTCAGGTTTAGTCACACCTCTTCTCATTCAATGTGTTTTCTTTCTTTTTTTTTTTTTTTTTTTTACATTGTAAATAGGGATGTCTCAATCACATTCTTTTGCCTCAGAGTCCGAGTCATTTGATTTTGAGTATCTGCTGATACAGAGTCACGATCCAGGAAAAAAAAAATCCAAGTTGTCCCTTAAAGATTTTTTTTTTTTAATTATTACTGAAACAACATCTTGAAATTAAACAGCCATTTTTTTTTTATCATAAACACAAAATAAGTACTAAATTGCTATAAAAATGATTTTCATTTAAATATGCATCTTTTTTAAACACACGAGCTAAAAAATGTCAACAATTATTCTGTGATTATTTCTTAAATAAGATCAAGATTATTTTTTATTTAATGCTGGTATTTTCCTGTATGTTTAGGAGGGAGACGGTAATAATAGTTTAGTGTGGTTTAGGTCTGACAGACTAGATTTAGACTTTCTTACTTTGTTATAATTTTAGGGTAGTTTTAATGCTTTGAAAATTAGAATATTTTCAAGAGTAATTCAGTTGCTAAGTTACTGATTTTAAACCAGGGGTATTAACGGAGGGCATGGACACTAGTGAAGCTTCATATACTGCTTTTTTTAGAAAGCGAAAAAAAATGGTGTGTGTGTGTGTGAGAGAGAGAGTGAGAGTTAAAGTGAGAGAGAGAGCTCCTGTTTTTTCTCAGTATTTTTCTCTATATATTTTTTTCTGTAGTCACCTGATCAGTCATGCAAGTTGCAGTAATAAACTAAACTGCTAAAAGATGACGCTGGAGCGATGTGCAGGACTCTGGGTCTCAGGACTGGTGTTTTGGCACTTATGTGTTCTCATTAATCGCTAACAGAATGTAAGTAAACATGTTAGTATAACTGTGGTCAGAAATTCTTCATTCCTCATATGATCAGCTTGGGATATCTGAACCTCCTTTTCGCACTCTTCACCTGAGGGGCCTCACTCTAGAATCTTCTGGAACTTTCGGCACGGCTAACGTTTATCAGACAAACACTGAATTTGACCCTGTATTCACACCAGGCTTTCTATGTGTATGCCAACACACACAGCCTGCGTGCGCACCCGTCTGTGTGGGCCTGCACTTTACAGTGTGAGAGGGGTGTGTGTGTGTGTGTGTAGGATTGCATGTTTATTCACACCCTCAGAAGAGGAGTGAGTTTAAACAGCTCATACATGAGCTGCTGTCTGAATCCACTGGTGACCTCTATGACTCCACAGTGCTTTAGTCCAGAGCAGAGCTGAGAAAGACCAGCTGAGACTACATTATTATTATTTCATAGTTAACACTACATTAATACATATTATGCCATTGATAAGTGATAAGTACAGTTTTTAACTCCAGTTGTGTTAGGCGCTGTAATGCTTACATAGTTTATAACATTAACTATTAAAGAATCACACACTACAGTCTGGTCTTTAATTCGCATAGCTCCTACTGTGAGTTGTTAATCTGCTTCAAACTGTGCTCTAGTACATCCCCAAGAGGGAGATTCAGACAGCATAGCACTGAGTGACATCAATGATTTTTCAGAGTGTCTTTAAATGCTACCGTTAAGGACAGAGGTATTGGGTGGGTTTTAAACATTATTCTATGCTTCTTTTTTTGTTTCCTCTTATGTGTGTTTCTTTTTTTTGTATGACTGGTCTCTGGAGTGAGGGCCATCTTTGTGTGACATGGCTGCTATTGATTGATAAAATTAAAAAAAGTGTTTCGGCTGAGCAGATGTCATCTCTTTCATTCTTGCACAGCCAGCCAGACAAACCACCAAGTCTGTTTGTGATGAAGTGTATATCGTCATGCGACTAAGATTTTTCCTAGTGATACTAAATATTTACTTTTATGTATATTATTTTTGAAGCAGGTCTGATTACTAATGTAGGGGAAAAGGCTTGGTTTCTTTGGTCACTATTTGGTATTTTTGTTTGTAAGTTTAGTTTTTGTAATAGGCACTACTTAACAGTTTTCTGTCTGTTGTGTTGGTCAAATAAAAACTTAGCACTAAAGAAAAATGCTGCTTAAAAAAATAAAACATTGAGGTTTTTATATCTTTGGGTTGTTTTGTCTGGAGGTAGGGCAGGAGAAACGGGGTGTCCTTATGTCCTGTAGTGTATACCCAGCCGTCACAGCTGCATTAAAACAGTTTATGCAATTAAAGGAGACACCCTCAGTTTCTTAACAGATACACTTATTCATAACATAAGGATAACCTAATTTCAAAACCCAGCATATATAGCTCTGGAAAAGAAGGAAGATGGATGATCACAAGCCATCAAACCAAGTTGAGCTGTTTGAATTTGTGCACCAGGAGTGGCATAAAATTATCCAAAAGCAGTGTGTAAGACTGGTGGAGGAGAACATGCCAAGATGCATGAAAACTGTGAACCAGGGTTATTCCACCAAATAACTCTTAAAACTTTATGAACATTAACTTGTTTTCTTTGCATAATTTGAGGTATGAAAGCACTTTTGGAATTTATTTGGAATGATTTGGAATTTGGGAGAAATGTTGTCAGTAGTTTATAGAATAAAACAACAATGTTCATTTTACTCAAACATATACCTATAATTAAATAGCAAAATCAGAGGAATTGATTCAGAGACTGAAGTGGGCTTTTAATTTTTTTTTCAGATCTGTATATAGCTAGTCATATAGTTTGATAGCTAAACTTTTCAATTGTTTGTTAATTTGGTCCACAAACATGAAGATAGATCCTGCTGAATTAGGCTAATCTCTGATTGGTAAGCCTGACCGAATACGAAATTAATACGAAAATGAAGAAAAACTAAAAAGTAGGTCCAAGTTTAAAAAATTAAACACTGTCACTGTCCATTGATTGCAGATTGAAAATAAAAGCAATTATTGATGACTGTGTTCGTTTTTTCGTCTTAAAAAAACGACCTACACACACAAACTACCCCTACAAACTAGCAGCATCCCATTACTGAAGTGAAATTCCTGACCTGTCTGGTTGGTGTATGTAGTGAGAGTCGACTCCAGGATCCTCCCTCGCTTCCCCAGTGTTCCCCCATCTTCAACCTCTTCATCATCCTCATCTTCCTCAGACGAGGAGCTGTACTGGTTCTCTGCCAGTCGCTGAGCAGCCGCCTGGTTGGTTTTCCTGATCTCGTCAAATCTGGACTGAGAAGACGCAACTACAGAGAAAGCATTCACAGCTTTAATTAAGAGAACACAGAGAACCTGCTACACAGCACTGAGGATGATGTACAGACATGGGGTTCAGAAATGCTGTGGAATGTGTGAAATGTGCTGTGTTTTTATTGGGCCGTTACTATTATTATTATTTTATTATTATTTATGTGCCTGTCACCTTTATTATGTGGCGGTTCTGGTTTTGGGACTGTAGTCACAGCAGAACCTCCCCGTCCTCGTCCCTTTCTTAATCCATCCTCTTCTCTTTGGGGTTGTCCCAGCAAGGAGTCACCCACAGCCTGACCTCGGCCCTGACCCCGCCCACGACCTCGGCCTTGCTGTCTCCAAGCAGGCTCCATGTGAATCACCTGTGCACCAAAGAAAGCAAAGCAATGTCATTGCTTGTCTTAGGAAGATAAGGACATATCAAGCCTAATGTGTTAAAATGTTAAGAGTGTGTACGTGTGTGTGTGTTTTGGAAGTGTGGGAAGCAGGTGTTCTTTTGAAATAGTAAATGAGAAGGTGGTAACTGGAAGTTTAAGACTGATTGAATCACTGCTGCAACTAACTATTATTTTGGTAGTCAAAATAATTGACTGGTTGGTTGGTTGATTAGTCAATGATTTTTTTCTGCCATGCCCGTCATTGCTTTAAAATAAAAGAAAAGGCTGAGCGTGGAATTTAAATGTCCTTTAAAATGCCCTTTAAATGTGAAGAGTACTGATATTAACTAAGTAAACATGTAATCTGTTGTGTTTGGCCACTTTTGGAGACACAGATCAAGGCGAGTGTAAACTCCACAGCACTCTGAAGTGCGGTGCTGTTACAAATGACGATTAGTTGATTATATAAAGTAATCATTGCAGTCCTAATGCATAAATGATTCGTTCTGATTGGCCATGTTTAAAGCATATTCTTCATTAAGAAATCTAAATAAAGAGAGCTGCACTGCAGTTCCATCACGTTATTTTGTGAATTTATTGGCTAATGTCAAAGCAAAAATCAGATCATTGACTGACTAATGTAACCTAAATTAGCTGATTATATCGACTATTCGTTGCAGATATGTGATCTGTTCTGATTGGCCACCCTGTGAAAGTTCCTCACTAAAAAAGGTCCATCTAAATCCCTGTGAAAAATATTTCACATGTCTACTCAGTGATAAAACTCTTGCATCCGGACTGCAATTGAAAAAACAGGAGGACAAGTGAGTTTTAAATCCCCAAAATAAGTTACATGTAAATTAGTTGGTTAGCACGCTAGCACCTTGGTTACGATAGCTTGCATGTTGCTGCTCCATTTAAGGTGGAACAAAAAATTCCGAACTTCAGCCTCGTCCTGCCGTTAAAAGATTTACATACGGTAAAACAGAGGAAGCTAAAGTGTTACACGTGGTTTATCACCTCTACTGAACGCGTTAAAACCCAATCTGAGCTTATTTGTAGATATAAAAGAGGTTAAATAAGCTCGGCAGGTTAGAGGTCTGAGCAGAGGCTATACTCACTCATATCATGCCCATGCTAACATGCTAAACAAATCGCTGCGCCAATAAACATTTAAACAAATGTTCTCCACTTTTTATACAGAGGTTAATACAGCACACTGATTTAATGCATATGTTTTTTTATAGCTTGAATTCACGTTTTATTGCTTTAGTATCGTTTCCCACAAACCCAAATCCCATCGCTAACTCACCACAAGCCGCCGGGCTCCGAAGGAACAGCCGTGCACAATGGGAAATGTAGTTCCTTTACGTTCTCTGGTCGTATTCCCGGCGCGTTTAAAAACTACATTTCCCGTCCACGCCATAAAAGCGCAACGTGTCATGCAGAGGTTCTTCAACTCTTAAAATTATTAATGTGATTATGGTTATTACTGTTTTATTAGGGTTCAAGCACCGAAGGTGCGTAGAACCCTATTGTTTTTGCTAAGATTTTTCTTATTATTATTATTATTATTATTATTATTATTATTATTATTATTCTTTTTCTCCTGTAAAAACAGTTGTGCAGCCTAAACCGTAAGTCATAGAGAAATGAAACTTGGTAGGTAGATGTAGGATCAGTGCATCTCGGTGGACAACAAAAATGGCACCGATTGGTCAAGTGGTGGCGCTATAAACAAGGAAATTCATTTTTCACAATTTTCTCAATAACTCAAAAACCATAAGACCTACATTCAAAATTCTTTTTTGATGGATTCCTTGGGTCAATACCAACAACTTTCCAATTTGGACCATGCACTTCCGTCTATATAGATTTTGTGCTAATTTGCATAATATGCAAAACCTACTTTTGCAAACTAGTCCTAGGAATTTTGACCAATCATGGAATGTTTGATATCAAAACACTCGTGAGAGCATGCGCTTCAATATTCATTAAGAAAAAGTTGAAATATGTAAACAATATGGCCGCCATATGCAAATTAGTCCTTCCGGATATATGCCCCATTCACTTCAAAAGGTAAATTTGGAGCACTGTTTCTCAGCAACCGTGCAACCTAGCAAGTTGAAACTTTGCATGCAGAATCTATCATACAGCCTCTAAAGGATGTTCAAAGGGCAACTTAATCAATGAACATGGCTGAACACCATCAGCCAATCAGCATTCAGCAGACATTTTGGCAGGCTGAATGTTGCCCAATCTGGATGATATTTGGCAGTTATGTTCAGGTGGAGACACTGTAGTGACCTGCAAAGTGCTGAAACAATCCGCCCACTGGGGGGCGCTGTTCCAAAAAAACGAGTATATGTCAATCATGCTGTACTATTTTGACATCTAATTGTTTTTGCCATATTTAGTACAGTGGCTCTGACAAATTTCTCAATACAACTATGTTTAAAAAGTGCTTTGTTCATTCATAATTGCTAATTGTTTGAAAATAGCTATATTGAAACTACTCTCTGGATATTTGGCCTATCACCTCCATTTCAGTCTTGCTGCACACTGTAGAGTCTCTAGGTAAATGTTC
Source organism: Astyanax mexicanus (assembly GCF_023375975.1). Taxonomy (NCBI): domain Eukaryota; kingdom Metazoa; phylum Chordata; class Actinopteri; order Characiformes; family Acestrorhamphidae; genus Astyanax; species Astyanax mexicanus. The sequence goes on along the minus strand of NC_064420.1, from coordinate 25,425,442 downwards.
ATTAAAAACATTTGTGAAAATTTCACATACAATACTCTCCAGGCATCAAGCAATCTGTGCGTCCTTGGAATTTCTAACCTAAAATGCTGTAACTCTGCAGTATTTGCTGTAATCTCACAATGTTAAAGACCTCTGTACAATATCACTCTGATGAAGCGCCATTTAATACAGAACTAGATTAAGAATAACTTGACATTACATGTCATATCAGAACATTCACTCCTTTGTGCCTCTTCTCAACATTAATAACAGGTGAAAGACTTTTGATCATTTTAAATGTGACAGAATGTCTCCAATTGTGTTAGACCTTCTTACACATCACCATCCTATGCTCTAGTAGGCACCATTGTGCTAGTTGGTGCTTGATGAAGCGCCATTTAATTCAGAACTAGATTTATAATAACTTCGTAATTACATGTCACATCAGAACATTCACTCCTTTGTGTTAATTTAAACTTGTTTGGTCAAACATTTCAGCTTGTTCTGCAAAGGTTCAAAGGTCAATCTGAATACCACTTTGTGAACATTCTGGTTGAAGCCACCTGATCAATACCAATAACATGTAGACACCTTTTGACTAGTTCTAACTCACTTAATGAATATCCTACAAAGTTCACTAGATTTACATGTGAATTTAAGCACTGATCAGGTTGAAAGGCCTCTGCTCAACATTAATAACAGGTGAAAAACTTGATAATTTCTAAATGTGACAGGGCATCTCCAATCATATTAGACCTTCTTACACATCACCATTCAATGCTCCAGTAGGCACCATTGTGCAAGTTGGTGCTTGAACCCGATGATTGCCGCTTGCGGCTATATTTATTATTATTATTAGTAGTAGTATTATTATTATTAGTATTATTATTATTATTATTAGTATTATTATTATTATTTGTCCTGTAAATAACATACTCTCTTATCTTCAAATGTACGTACATACATCCATACTTACATACATACATACATGTTCAGTGTTTTGTCTGATTCTTTGTCATCGCATTTCTGTATAAATGTATATACAGCTCTGGAAAAAATTAAGAGACCACTTCAGTTTCTGAATCAGTTTCTCTGATTTTGATATTTATAGGTATATGTTTGAGTAAAATTAACATTGTTGTTTTATTCTATAAACTATGGACAACATTTCTTCCAAATTCCAAATAAAAATAGTAATTCAGAGCATTTATATGCAGAAAATTAGAAATAGCTGAAATAACAAAAATATGCAGAGCTTTCAGACCTGAAATAATTTAAAAGTTCAGAAATCAATATTTGTTGTAATAACCCTGGTTTTTAATCACAGTTTTCATGCATCTTGGCATGTTCTCCCCCACCAGTCTTACACACTGCTTTTGGATAACTTTATGCCCATCCTGGTGCAAAAATTCAAGCAGTTAAGCTTGGTTTTCAATTCGGTAAAATCAAAGAAACTTATCATTTGTACATCAAATGTATTTATTTATGTTGTATTATTTTATGTACATCTGTAAATATAAAGAACATCTGTATATATATATATATATATATATATATATATATATATATATATATATATATATATATATATATATATATATTCAGCTTCAGTTAGTGTAAAAACTAAACCCTGAACCCTGGTGCCCTCCTGAGCTCTTCTGGTACTAGGTCATGATCTTAATTAGTTCACTATATATTTCACCTTACATGCCTTGTCTTTTGCAGTCTGTAGGCTTTTATACAGTATATATATGTATATATGTACTATATAGATATATATAGTATCAGTAAAAGTTTGGAAACATTTCTTCTCATTTAATATGTTTTCTTTTTTACACTGTAAATTTAATATTGAATATAATAAAGCTACACATGAACACATGTGGAATTATTTTGTATTATTTTGTGTTAACAAACCACAATATAATTTATACTTTAGATTCTCTTAAGTATCACATGTAGCTTTGAGGACAGATCTGCACACTCTTTTATTTTAATCTCAGTGTTCATTAAGTAGAGTCACCTGCCTGGAATATATATTTTTAGGCATCTTGAAGGAGTTCCTGGAGGTGATGTACAACAGTTGCTGCTTTTCCTTCACTGTGAAGCTCCAGCTCATCCCAAATCAACATTACAGTTGGGTTTAGGTCAGGGGATTGTGGAAGACAAACATTTTTTGTTTACTACGTAATTCCATATGTATCTCTTAATATTAATCCTTTTCATGTCTCTAATATTAATCTACGATGTAGAAAATAAATGAAATTAAGAAATAAAGAAAAACATTGAGGGATTTATTGTGGGGCCAATGAAATGAATGTCAATATAATATAATACTGTAAAATATAATTATAGTACTTTAGTTATGACTATAAAGAACTTAGGCTTAGATACACAAACTAATGTGTTAAGCACTAAACTGTAATGTTATGAGAATTACAAGTAGAAAATGTATTTAGGTGAGTGTGTAAGAGACTAGTGCTCTGTTCAGACGGTATTGCATACCTGTGCCAAATGGTTCTTGGTAGGTTCTATACCATCCATGACCCTTATCATTAAGAAGCAAATAAGAATATGGTTAGATGGATAATTTACATAATTTACATCGAAGCAACATTTCAGATCAGAAAATGGTTCAAGGTGAGTTACAAATAAAATCTGTTTACATTAACATAAACCTAAACTAAATAAAACAAAAATAACATTGCACAAAACTAAAATAACATTATCATTTAAAAGGTTATATTTTATATTTACTCAGGTTATCTTTGTCTGATATTAAAGTTTGTTTGATCATTTGAAAACAATCATTATAAAAATTCAAAAACAAAAGAAATCTGTATGGTGGCAAACACTTAACCATGCCACTGTATATGTATAGATAGTGTTGGTATTATATAATTGTGAGTGAGGAGAGTATGTGTGTGTGCGTGCGTGTGTATGTGTGTGGATTTGCTGTATATTGTAGCAGTTTGGACACAAGAAACAGAAACGTTATCTACATTATTTCTGATCTCGAGCTTCTTTAAGTCTGTTACGGTGTCTCTCCACCGCCTCTGTTTAGGACGGTGTAGTGATTGGTTAAGCCCAGTGGAAGTCCCGCCCACTGCCTGGTGTTCTGTCGAGTTGTGCTATCTTGTCAAAACGTGCTTCCCTAGGGTATATTTAAAGGCAAAATACTAAAGAAGCACAATTTAAGGGCATGCTTCCAGTACGGGTCTATGTACATTTTTTTACAGTCTAAATAATTGTATTAGGGTAAATTGAAGGCAATGAGAGTTTACTGGAATCTGCTTTTGTATTATTTTGTATTATTATTATTATTATTATTATTATTATTATTATTATTAATAGTTGTCATTTACACTTTTTATGAAATGAGAGTGAGCCCAGGTCATGCTAAAAAAATGAAAAAAAAAAAAAAAAAAAAACAGAATGATAAAAAGAAACACGAGAAATAATTTAAAATGTAGGTCGGCGCATGCGCACTGCCTTTAGGAAGCACGTATCGATGGGTAGCACAACTCGACAAAACACCGGAGTAAGTGAAAGTAAAATTTAGCACAAACCTTTATGCAGCTTCTCCGTTTTGTAAGGAAGAGAAACGCTGCGGAATAAACAGCTTTTTAACACGAATTACTGCAGTTCTGAGGGGAAAATAGACAAATAAATTCACTCTCTGACTGCAGAACCTGGTCTTCTGCTGAGGCAGAGACACACCACAGTGAACGGTGAGTAAACATAACATCATATTTTATTAAAGTTTCTGTAAAGTAGTAATACCATTAATCATTCACTTATAAATTCGTGATTTAAAGAAGAAACCCTGATAGCAGATTACTCCGATCCGGATCCGTTTTACCTCCGGCAGATCCGCGCTACAGTCAGGTCTGTTTAGTGGATCTGGTCCGGCTTCACTCCGGGTTCGGGTTATGATTGTGACTCACGTTCAGATCCGTTTTACTGACGGTAAATCCGCATAACAGTCCGTCTCATTTCACGCCTTCCATATGACTTCGGCACGGAGTCAGATACCAGATGTGAGTTCAGTGTCAGTTCAGTGTCGTTTTGCGGATCCGGGCCGCATCGGCGGAGCGGCACAGGAGCGGGAGAAATTCAAACTCAGCGCGAGGACCAACTGACATCTGCTGAATCTGTGCTTCAGGTGAGTTAACTAGCTAACTAGCTATCAGCGTCATTTAATTACATTTATTGCTCATTTTTAATCTTGTATATGCTAAAGTTGATTTATCACGTGTATGTTGGATAATATCAATTGTTTTTTTTGTGTATTTAATGTTAATTGTTGTCAATTTGTAGGCAAAATTGACAAAAAGCTTCATTAACGATACCAGTTAGTTATGCTAGTATTAGCTAGTATAACTAGCTAAGCTAACCAGGCTAACTAGCTGAAATAAACGCTGTTAACTCATTTTGCTCGAGTAACACACCTTTTTTTATTAAAATAAACAACTTTAGTTATTCTTAGAACCTTAAATAGTTGTGTTTGGGCTTAATTATAATAAAGCTCGTCAGACGTTTTCCTGCTCCACCTTAAATCGTGCAGCAATGGCTTACTGACATTGACATATTTAAGCACTGTTTAAGGTGGAGTGGGAAATACAAAGAAGCTGGCCAAAAGTAAAAAAAAGAAAAAAAAGTAATTATACATTTTATAATTTGTTATAAACACAACTAAGTTACTGTCAATAAAAATATGAGGCTGCATTTAACTTATTATTTTCCAGCATAAACTTTTCCATTCCACCTTAAATTTATTCTCACGTCGTGGCGCACGAAGGAGCTGGCCAGTGTCCATATCAGCAAAATGTGAATCTTTAGAATAATAATTGGGTAATATTTGCTAGCCTAAATCAGCATATGTGTAGTAATATATTAAACAATATCTGTTCTGATTTCAACTTAAAAACACCTGTTCAAAGTTACTACAATATATTAATTATATGCATTTGCTTAGTAGGGCTGCTGAGGGCTGGGGACCTGAGATAAGGTGAGATACAATTATTTTAGCTAATAAAATGTATGTTTACAGGTTGGATCCACCTAATGCATTTTATGTTTAATATTATGGTAGTCTTGTTTGTTATACAACATATATTATGTTAATAGTTTATTATATATTTTGCCTGCTGCATCAAAGACCAATTCTATAAATGACCATTTAAGGAAAATGTCATAATTGCCAGCACCATTACCCAATGAAGTTCATGTTTATTATTAAGCAGAAAATTTGCATTCTGTATCAGAGGCCAATTCTATAAATAAATATATGCAATAACAGTATGATCCTAAAAAACACGTTTTGAGCCGAACTTGCCTTAAAGGGCCTCTGTGCCCTCTACTGCTTTGTAGTGTAGTAATTTTCAGAAGTGCTAAATATGTGACAACAAAGCTTTGAACATGGATCATTCATGTATAGGTTGCTGCAACAGTGATTAATAGTTAGGTTTACAAAACTTATTGCCTCATTTAGTTTAGTTTGTTCATTATTTGCAAATAAGTTTTTGGATAACTCAATCTGGATACATAAAGTCTGATGCAAATCTGATGTATGGTAAGTTAAAGTTCAGCCTTTATTTTAAAAAAGAAAATGCTTAACTTACAATACTGAATGTAATTTTGTTTTGTTTGTTTTTTAGGTGTAATCATTTACCCATCAAATCACCTAACAAGGTAATTAATTCTATTTTCCAGCAGTTCTGTAATTAATTTAGACTTTAAGTCTGTTGATACACGTTTGATTTGATATGTTTGCTCTTAATGTAGCATTTATCCACTTTCTTATTTTAATTTTGTTGTGCCACTGCACTAAAAACTTTAAGGGACACTGTAAGATTTTCTTGATTAATTTATATACATTTTAAAGAAGTAAATTTACAACCATAAAAATTAGTGTTCCACTCCATTGAGCTGTAATATACAGAATAAAAGTCCTCTCATGTCTGATCTGGGCTCCACTGTGTTAAAACAAGGCTATGTAAGTATTTGCGTGCCCTGCTATCAGAACTTTCTCAGCCTCGTTTCAACACCGTGGAGGTCAGATCAGACATGAGAGGAATATTATTCAGTATATTACACCTCAATGGAGTGAAACAGTGATTTTGAAGTTCAGAATAGCTTTTAAGTTTGTGTTTTGTTTTCTAAGTCGTATTTTTGAGAACTTTGCAAGTTCTCTCACTTATAAATCATTGAGGGGTCTGAAATTTTCATCTTTGGTGCATGTCCACCGTGAGAGACATAATAAAAATCCGGAAATCACAATTTATGATTTTTTAAAAATAATTTATTTAATTTACAACTTTCTCAGCAGGATTTGGTATCCGCAAAATGGTTCGAGGTCCTCAGCCCTCGCCTCCCCCAGCACAGAGGAAAACTACCAAGGGCGGTACTCTCATTATAGGAGATTCAATTGTTAGACATTTAAAAGTATCTAAGAGTAATGGCACAATTTCATGTCTTCCAGATGCTTGCATGCTGGTAGTCGGCAAGCGGCTCCCTGGGGCGCATTGCCAAAGCAGGAACCCCGGCACCATCGCCCTCCATGTGGGGATGAGCTTTCGGGAGCGACCGGCCCCGTTCCACAGAGACAGGCTTCTCTCTGTGAACATCGAGGCGGTGCTACGCTGAGACTGACTGTCTCTACCCAGTCACACCAGCCAAGTAGGTTTGTTTGCTGGTATTTCTGCTTGTACTATTTGTATGTCAATTCTTCATAATAGTGTAAATAAAACACGTTATCAAAATAGCTGGAAAATCTGTTAACAACTCCATTAGAATTAATACAAACTCGTCTGTCCTCCTGAGTTACAGCAACAACCACATTAAATCGGGGCTGTTAAATATAAGATCGCTGGCACCTAAATCAGTTACTGTAGGTTAAATTATCATTGACAATGCACTCTCTATGAGACATGGGTTAAAACTGATGGATATTTAGCTCTAAATGAGTCCACTCCCCCCAGGTTCTAGCTATTTCATCTACCCATGCAGGACTGGTCAGGGTGGTGGTGTAGTCGTCAGTTATAGGAATAAATCAAAATACAGAGTTTGAAGCTAAGTCATTTGAACTGTTTAACCTTATAGTCGCAGGCCCATCTACTGCCACCAAAACCCAACATTCATTCCTGCTGATAACTATGTACCGTCCTCCAGGACCATATGCAAAATTCACTAAGAAATTCAGTATATTTTTTAGCTGCAGTAGCTCTCAACTCTGACAGAGTTATCATTGTTGGTGACTTTAATATCTATTTTGAAAAGAAACAGGGCCCACTGAGAATAGCATTTAAATCAATTTTGGATGCATTAGCCTTCAATGAGAATGTAATGGGCCCACCTACTGATGTACTGACTCAACTTTTTTTTTTCATTTGGTGATCGTTTTGGCTATGTTGCAGCCAGGGGAATGCATTTTTGCAGAAAACCTGCTTTTTCATAAAATTTTTGAAATCTAATGTCTTTTACTCTCACGTCATTCATACTCTCTGGACGCATTTTGCACTCTCTGGACATGTTCATGGCAAAAATGTTCACACACCTACAAATTGCTCTTAAATCATTATACATCACTATTGTTTTGCTTTTTTTTTCATAAATCAGGATTTTAACCATTTAAATAACTGTTTAATAATTTTATACAGTAATTACAGTGAGATAAAAAAAATGTGTTTTCAATGGAAGTCAATGGGGCATTTTTGGCCACAAAGGTGTTCAGAGGGAGTATTTGACACTACATAAAAGAATTCTACCAATGCCCCATACATCTAATATTTATTATATGAGAAATAGTACAACTTTTGTGGGGGTTTTTAATGAATAATTAATCATGAATGTAATTAAACTGTCAATTAAAGGGTTAAAATCCTGGAATGTATTAAATATTTGATCATTTTGATCAGGGCTGGATTTGATTAAGTGATTTATGAAAAAATAGCAAAAAAAAATGTATATGAGTATTTTATTGCTGATTTTGTGCATGTACATTTTTGGCAACAAAGGTGTCCAGAGGGTGCAAAATTTAAATCTGGCACTACGTAAAAAAATAATAATGCAATCAAATCAATTTTGTTGCTAATCTTTTACATGTCCAAGACTCTAATAGTCACCAATGCCTCATTTGTCTGCTGTTTGTTTTGTGGAAAATAATTTTTGTGTTTTTTTTTTGTTTTGTTTTTTTTGCCAAAATACAACAATAGTTAAAATATTTAAACTGTCATTTAAAGGGTTAAAATCCTGAAAATTATTTAATGTTTGGTAGTTTTGGGTAGAACGGAAGTTGATTAAGTGATTTTATGAAAAAAAAAGTTTATTTATGTAAAAAAAATATATATATATTGATGTACAGTTGTGGTCAAAAGTTTACATACACTTGTAAAAAAACATAATGTTATGGCTGTCTTGAGTTTTCAATAAGTTCTACAACTCTTATTTTTCTGTGATAGAGTGATCGGAACACATACATGTTTGTCACAAAAAACAGTCATAAAATTTGGTTCTTTCATAAATTTATTATGGGTCTGCTGAAAATGTCACCAAATCTGCTGGGTCAAAAATATACATACAGCAACATTAGTATTTGGTTACATGTCCCTTGGCCATTTTCACGGCAACTAGGCGCTTTTGGTAGCCATCCACAAGCTCCTGGCAAGCTTCAGGTCGAATGTTTGACCACTCTTCTTGACAGAATTGGTGCAGTTCAGCTAAATGTGATGGTTTTCTTGCATGAACCCGTTTCTTTAGCACTGTCCACATGTTCTCAATGGGGTTTAAGTCAGGACTTTGGGAAGGCCATTCTAAAACCTTAATTCTAGCCTGGTTTAGCCATTCCTTTACCACTTTTGATGTGTGTTTTGGGTCATTGTCTTGTTGGAACACCCAACTGCGCCCAAGACCCAACCTTCGGGCTGATGGTTTTAAGTTTTCCTGCAGAATTTGGAGGTAATCCTCCTTCTTCATTATCCCATTTACTTTCTGCAAAGAACCAGTTCCACTGGCAGCAAAACATCCCCAGAGCATAATACTACCACCACCATGCTTGACAGTAGGCATGGTGTTCCTGGGATTAAAGGCCTCACCTTTTCTCCTCCAAACATATTGCTGGGTGTTGTGGCCAAACAGCTCAATTTTTGTTTCGTCTGACCAGAGAACTTTCCTCCAGAAGGTTTTATCTTTGTCCATGTGATCAGCAGCAAACTTCAGCCGAGTCTTAAGGTGCCTTTTCTGGAGCAAGGGCTTCTTTCTTGCACGGCAGCCTCTCAGTCCATGGCGATGTAAAACACGCTTGACTGTGGAGACTGACACCTGTGTTCCATCAGCTTCCAAATCCTTGCAGACCTGCTTCTTGGTGATTCTTGGTTGACTCTTGACCATCCTGACCAATCTCCTCTCGGCAGCATGTGATAGCTTGCGTTTTCTTCCTGATCGTGGCAGTGACACAACTGTTCCATGCACTTTATACTTGCGTATAATTGTCTGCACAGTTGCTCTTGGGACCTGTAGCTGCTTTGAAATGGCTCCAAGTGACTTCCCTGACTTGTTCAAGTCAATAATTCGCTTTTTCAGATCCACACTGAGTTCCTTTGACTTTCCCATTGTAGCTTTTGTAGCTGAGTCTAATCACTGGGTCAAATGAGCCCTATTTAAATGGGCTCATGAGAAGTCAACAGCTGTAGTCAATCAGAATCACTTACAAGAAGTGAAGAGGCCATGACATGAAGCTAATTTGATTGACACAACTCGCTACATCACCAAAATTGACAAATTTTGTTGCTGTATGTATATTTTTGACCCAGCAGATTTGGTGACATTTTCAGCAGACCCATAATAAATTTATGAAAGAACCAAATTTTATGACTGTTTTTTGTGACAAACATGTATGTGTTCCGATCACTCTATCACAGAAAAATAAGAGTTGTAGAACTTATTGAAAACTCAAGACAGCCATAACATTATGTTTTTTTACAAGTGTATGTAAACTTTTGACCACAACTGTATAATGATTTAAGAGCATTTTTTAGGTGCTTGTACATTTTTACCACAAACGTGTCCAGAGGGTGCAAAATTTGAAGGGGGCTTGAGGGTTAACCTGAACATTTATCACCTGGCCGCTTTATTAGCAAAAACACAATTACAACTGCAACAACAAATGCATTTATCAAAAACCGCTGACTTATATTCTATTGTAAATAAAATACAATATAATTTTAAGTACGAGTTAACAAAGTTCTTAGCCTTACAAAGCTTTTGGGAAATGCACCCCAAAGCTATAAGTGCACTTTTTATTTATCTTTCTTTTAATTTTGGGTGCATAATTCCAGTAAAATGGTAATTATTTATTATGTGAAATGGTATAAATGAAAATTAGCTAGCCCCTATTAAATACAGCTGTGACATTTATATATCTTTTAGAAATTTGGTCAAATGAAAAACACTTGTCATTTTAGTACGCTATATTCATTTCTAGCCACTTCTTTTCTGCTGTTTCTGAAATAAAATATTTTCTTATTTTGTCTTTTCTATAGGCTGCACTGTAGTGGTGTTAAGTGTCCAAGAATGCTCTCATCAGTGGAGGCACAGCTGGCTGCAAAAAACGTCTGTGTCTGCATGTTTATATTATGTGAATTAAAAATGGTTTTATTATTAAAATAATTGTATTAATGCCTGTTGATTTATAAATTGTTTAATTGAAATCAAAATTTATTTAAGTAGCTTAATTAAGTATTGCATTTATAAGTGATGGTATTTTATTTTAATTAGCTTAAGTATTGCATTTATAAGTGATGGTATTTTATTTTAATTAGCTTAAGTATTGCATTTATAAGTGATGGTATTTTATTTTAATTAGCTTAAGTATTGCATTTATAAGTGATGGTATTTTATTTTAATTAGCTTAAGTATTGCATTTATAAGTGATGGTATTTTATTGAATTAGCTTAATTAATATTGCATTTATAAGTGATGATATTTTATATAATTAGCTTAATTAAGTATTGCATTTATAAGTGATGGTATTTTATTTTAATTAGCTTAAGTATTGCATTTATAAGTGATGGTATTTTATTGAATTAGCTTAATTAATATTGCATTTATAAGTGATATTTTATATAATTAGCTTAATTAAGTATTGCATTTATAAGTGATGGTATTTTATTTAATTAGCTTAATTAAGTATTGCATTTATAACTGATGGTACTTTCATTAATTAGCTTAATTAAGTATTGCATATATAAGTTATGGTATTTTATTTAATTAGCTTAATTAAGTATTGCTTTTATAATTATTGTATTTCATTTAGCTAACCTAATTAAGGATTGCATTTACAACTAATGTTTTTTTATTATATTATTTAAATATTGCATTTGTAATTTAATGTACTGTATTAAACTCTTTTAATTTATCAATGTAAAAAGAAGTCAAATAGCTTAGTGCTCTTCTTTACTACTTTTATTTTGACATATGTCATTATAATCAGTAATAAGTAGGCTGGGGAACGTGAAAAGGCCGTGGCTTGGCCGTAGCTAATACGGAACTAATCCGGGGCTGATCCAGATCTGGTCCAGATCTGTAACGGACCTGTTCCAGCGAGTGTAACGGTAAGCGGATCCGGCCCATATTCGGTCTAAAGGAACACCTGAAACGCTTGGTCTGGACTGGTGCTGGCCCAGTATCTTTTTGACTCCGTAAAACGGATCCGTGACGGTTTTGGCCCGTTGTGCATCTGGACCCCGGCCCAGAACCGTTTTACGGATCCGGCGCGGAACTTGTGATAGACTCGGCCCGGATCCGGCCAGAATGCTTTTTGCTATCTGGGAAGCGTGTTATGGTTGTTGGTTTCAGTTGAAGTGAAGTTAGTTCTTTTGTTCTGAACAGCTTTATGTTGATTAGCTTCTGTGTTGGATTATAATATAATATTCGCTGAGTGCTTATCGAGTTCATCTGTTTTATTTCTGAACTCAGACCGTGTGGGTTGAAATGAATACAGAGAGTAAAGGAAACACAGAGAATAAAGCTTTTATTGTATTTATAACGGTCTGTTAACAGTTTTCCGGGAAGAAGGCCGTGAGGGTGCGGTCGCGCCATTTGCACTTAGAAAACGCTCGATCGCGCTATCTCTACAGCGAAATCTCAAAAGCGTCTGAAACGTGTTTTACGGTAGCCGCGTGCACAGCGGAACTGGAGAAGCAGAGGCTCGCGCTTCTCCTGTAGAGACTGAAAATGGAACAAAAAATAGTTTTACAGCTAAATAAATATATTATAACCATGTCTAATCAACTAATATACAACAGAAAGACTGCTGTCTATCTGTAGAACAGTGTAACATCATGTAAATGTTTGGAGAGCTATAAAATAAGCAAATCAAATGGTTATCATATAACAGCACTAAATTCTTAAAATGTCATTCTCATATATCCCAGATATATGTTTTAAGTGATATTACTGTATCATTTTGGAGTAATTGGATACCAAAAATTAGGAAAAATGTCCATTCGGTTGTGGATAAACCAGATTGTGGTGTCTTTAATCCAGTGACAGCAAGAAAACCTTGAAGAACACATTCAATCATATTAATCTTAGCATATCAAGTGATATTACTGTATCCTTTTGGAGTAATTGGATACCAAAACGTTTATTTATTTATTTTTTATTTAACCTTGACTTTAACCAGGCAACAGAACATATTCTTATTTACAATAACAGCCTGGCAAGTAGCAGAAGTAAAATATTCCTGATGTGTTCCTTAAATTCAGCAATTGGAATCAATGTCTCTAATTTTAATGTTTTTTTTCTGGAGAGTGTTCCAGTCTTTGGCAGCAGATGCTTGAAAGGATAAGCAGCTGAGAGCAGAGTGTGTTGGGGATTTTCAGTTAAGTTAAAGTAGAGGACCTGTAGACAAATCTGTAGACTACGTCGTTGTAATCAAACAGAGGGAGTAAAGTCATCTTAAACCAAAGTGAGTTTTGCTTTGCGTCCAGTACTGATAAAATATCAAGAAGTACTTTTAAAACCGCAGTGACACACCCATAACCTGGTCGAAAACCTGACTGTAAACTACATCTAATATTCTTATCATTAAAGAAATCATTTAGTTGCTAATTGATCAATTTTTCACAGATCTTTGAGATAAAAGGTAAAATGGGAATTGGCCTGTAGCCATTTGGGTCAGCTTGGTCTCCATTTTTAAACAGAGGATGTAAAATAGCTGTCTTTCAGTCAGTGGGTATTTCAGCAGTACATATAGAAAAGTTAAAAATATCTGTTATGGGAGCTGCTATTATCGGTGCAGCTAATTTAAAAAAGAATGGATCCAATTAATTTACCCCAGCAGGATTTGTAGCATCTAGCATTAACAGGTTCCGTAGGACCTCTTTCTCAGCAATAGGCTTGAGAGACATTGGAGCACATCCAGACTTTAGAAATGTTCATTAAAATCTGCCATTTGAGTTTTATTTGTAATTGAAATGTCATTGTATCTTCGTGCTATTGGGACAGATGGTGGTTTATTTTTGAGGAGCTTTGATGTTTTCCAAAAATTGTTTTTGATCAGAACCACAGCATTTAATTGTTCAATAAACAATTAGTTTTATTCTTCATTGCCTGTTGCCCTATTTCGGATCTGACAGAAAGTAATTTTGTCTGTCTGGGATCCTGTTAGACGAGCTTTTTGTCAAACAGTATTCTTTTGTTGTAACAGTATCCCTAAATCATAAGAAAACCACGTGCATCCTGGTCCATTTTAATCCATCTAGCCCAGCTAGGGAACTGTGGGAGAGAAAGGGTCACAATAACCTAAATATATAGTATACTTTTTTATTACCCTTTTTCTGCACGTACCCAACTTGGTTTATTGATTTGAAAAAATCAATAAATAAAATACTACAGAATACATATAATTAGGACATTACTTATGGTTGTATTTCATTTAATCAAAAACAACATATTAGATAAATTGTTTGACATTATTTATTATTGACATGACTGAGAATCAAACACATAGCACTTAAACATCAAGCCCCACCAGTAAGTCCACACCAAACAAACAAAAAAGAATGATATTAAAGGTATTGGAGTGACCTGGTCGAATTATGAAAAAGATGCTGTGGCATAATCTTAAACAGGATGTCAAAACCCCTCCAATGTGTCTGAATTAAAACAATTCTGTAAAGAAGAGTGAACCAAAATTCGTCCACAGAGATGTGAAAGATGTGTTGTCAGTTATCAATAAAGGTGGATTAGGTTTAGGGGCAAACACTTTTTCACACATCTAGACTGTTTTGGATATTTTTTTTCTTTAATAAATATAATTATCATTAAAAAGTGTTTTTATATTTACTCAGGTTATCTTTGTCTAATATTAAAGTTTGTTTGATAATGGGAAAAATTATTGCAAAAACAAAAGAAATCTGTAGAGGGGCAAATACTTTTCCATGCCACTGTATATGTATAGATAGTCTTTGGTATATAATTACATAAGAGTGAGAGTGGAGAGTATCTGTGTGTTTGGGTTTGCTGTATATTGAAGCTTATTTAAGTCTGTCAATGTTACGGTGTCTCTCCACCACCTCTGTTTAGAAAGGTGTCGTGATTGGTTAAGCGCAGCGGAAGTCCCGCCCACTGCCGGTAGTCTGTCGAGTTGTGCTACCTTGTCAAAACGTGCTTCCCTAGAGTATATTTAAAGGCAAAAATACTAAATAAGCACAATATTAGGGCATACTCTCAGAACAGGTCTATGTAAGAAAAAAATATAGAATAATTATATAAATAATTGCATTAGGGTAAAGTGAAGGTAATGAGAGGTTACTGGAATCTGCTTTTGTATTATTATTAGGATTAATTGACATTAACACTTGTAATGACAGTGAGCCCAGGTTGTTAAATGCACACAAAAATGAGACAAAAAACAGAATGATAAAAAAACACAATAAATAATTTTAAAAATGTAGGTCGGCGCATGCGCAGTGCCTTTAGGAAGCACTGCTCGATGGGTAGCACAACTCGACAGAACACCGGAGTAAGTGAAAGTAAAGTTCAGCACAAACCTTTATGCAGCTTCTCCATTTTGTGAGGAAGAGAAACGCCGCGGAATAAACAGCTTTTTAACACGAATTACTGCAGTTCTGAGGGGAAAATAAATAAATAAATTCACTCTCTGACTGTAGAACCTGGTCTTCTGCTGAGGCAGAGCCACACCACAGTGAACGGTGAGTAAACATTATAAACATCATATTTTTATTAAAGTGTCTGTAAAGTAGTAATACCATTAATAATTCACTTATAAATCCGTGTTTTAAAGAAGAAAGCGTGTTATGGTTGTTGGTTTCAGTTGAAGTGAAGTTAGTCCTTTTGTTCTGAACAGCTTTATGTTGATTAGCTTCTGTGTTGGATTATAATATAATATAATATTCGCTGAGTGCAGGTCGAGTTCATCTGTTTTATTTCTGAACTCAGACCGTGTGGGGTGAAATGAATACAGAGAGTATAGGAAACACAGAGAATAAAGCTTTTATTGTATTTATAACGGTCTGTTAACAGTTTTCCGGGAAGAAGGCCGTGAGGGTGCGGCCAAAAATATGAACTTCAGTTTGTTTCCGCTCCCGTTTAACCGCGGTCACGCCATCGGCATTTCTACAGCGAAAACTCGGATGCGCGTCTGAACCGTGTTTTACGGTAGCCGCGTGCACAGCGGAACTGGAGAAGCAGAGGCTCGCGCTTCTCCTGTAGAGACTGAAAATGGAACAAAAAACTAGTTTTACAGACTAAATAAATATATTATAACCATGTCTAATCAACTAATATACACCAGAAGAACAGTGTAACATTTTAGAAAAGTTTGGAGAGCTACAAAATAAGCAAATCAAATGGTTATCATATATATATATATATATATATATATATATATATATATATATATATATATATATATATATATATATATATATATCCCAGATATATGTTTCAAGTGATATTACTGTATCATTTTAGAGTAATTGGATACCAGAAAAATGTCTATTCGTTTGTGCATTGTGGAGTGCTATAAAACCAGCAAATCTAACTGTTATCCAGTGACACCAAGAAACCCTTGAAGAACACATTCAATCATATTAATCTTAAGTGTATTAAGTGATACACTAATATCACTCTTTTTTTGCTTATTTTAAAGTACTCCACAATCATTTATGCTCAACCGAAAAGACAGTTTTGTATCCAATCACTCCAAAATGATACAGTAATAGGATTGGATACCAAACCTTTTATGATTTATTTTTTATTTAACCTTTACTTTAACCAGGCAAGAGAACACATTCTTATTTACAATAACAGCCTGGCAAGAAGCAGAAGTAAAATATTCCTGACGCGTTCCTTAAGTTCAGCAATTGGAATCAATTGCTCTAATTTTAATGTTTTTTTCTGGAGAGTGTTCCAGTCTTTGGCAGCAGATGCTTGAAAGGATAAGGAGCTGAGAGCAGAGTGTGCTTTGGGGATTTTTAGTTGAATTAAAGGTAAATTCTGTAGGAAAAGAGTGCAAGAGTGTAACGCTGGAGCTGTCCAATTTCAAAACATCACAGAGAGTAGTCTGCTCTGCCCACCCCTCCCAAGCCATGAAGCTACATCGGTTTGCCAAGTTGGGTCAGGCTGAATCTACTCAATCCAGTGAAAGACGCGTTCAGTAACTTCTACCATGCAAGAAAGTCATATTATAAACCGGGTCATGTGAAGCCAAGCCTGTTATACCGGAAAAATCTCACTGCTCCAAAAATACACACACCAGGGCTGGAGTGGAGTGGACAGGTCCTAGTAATTTACTGCTTAGCTTAGCAAAGCCAGTTTAGACTGGTAGGAGAGAAAGAGAATGGAAAGAGACTCCTCTAAAACCTGCTTCCTCCAATACATGTGAAGTCAGCCACTGCTTTTTTTCAAGCTGCTGCTGATGCAGCATTGCCGAGTAGCCAGCGCACTTGGTTCCGGTACATCAGCTCACACCCTAGGAGTGATGTGGGGAGGGAGGGAGCACCCGGAGGTAGCTGGGCCAATTTTGCTCTCTTTGAGGGAGCAATCAAGCCGACAGCCGGCAAGCCGGGGGTTTGAACCTGCGGCCTCACGCTCATAGTGGCAGCTCTCGGCGCCCCCGTGAACACTCAATGAATGAATTTAAACACCAGTCACCAGTAGGCACATCTAGTGGTGGTGATAAATTACCTGACTAAATTAGCTAGCCAGTTAGCTTACCTGTTCTGGAGAAAAGTAGCAGCTCTGGGTCGGTCTTGTAGTCTTTTTAAGCTCTAAGTCCACCGTTCAAACTCACGGCCAATATTCACTTTTGTTATATTCCTTCTTTGGTCACTAAACGGTTTAACTGAACCAGCTCTGCTAGCTAGATCCTTTGCTGCAGCACCGATCGCTGTAGTGTAGTGTGGGTGCTAGCAACCTCGGGGGTGGAGTAAGTGTTGGGGAAGGAGCAGCAGGAGGAGACAGAGGACAAAACTGACACAAAAATCCGGAACGGATTACACACTTAAATCGGAACATACTGCTAAAGCCCTGCTGACAAGAGCTGCCAGTGTTTCCTTAATATTTGATGATATATCCTGATCATTTTACCATTTACTACTGAAAATAAGTTACATATTGGTCCTGTAAAGTAGAGGACCTGTAGACAAGTCTTTAAACTATGTCACCGTAATCAAACAGAGGGAGTAAAGTCATTTGAACCAAAGTGAGTTTTGCAGCACGAGTGAAAAATGAACGATTTCTATATAAAATAAACTTTTATTCGTAAGTGTATGATATGAAGACAGAATGAGAGTGAACTGTCTAATACCGATATATTCAGATTTTACTTCCTGCTCCAAGATGGCCCCTTCTCTCGTAATAATTTTGAGGGTTGGTTCAATGAGATTGCCCTTCTGATTAAACCACATGATCTTTGTTTCGCCAAGTGTTTAATGACAATCTAAGGCACATAGAATTGTGTCATCTGTGTACAATTGCATGAGTGTTCCTCCAGCAACAAGGGGAACATTGTTAATATATAAAGAGAATAGAGTAAGACCTTCAATTGATTCTTTAGGGACACCTTTAGTGACCCCATGAGAAGGGGAAATTATTTTCTAATTTGACACTCTATGACCTTTGAGAAAGATGAAAAAAACATGCTAAAGTATGATCACTGTATTCTATATTGTCCATACTTTCTATAAAACATTTTATTTTATTGCATCCTGTAGGGCTGCAGCTATCGATTATTTTTGTAATCGAGTACTCTACTGAAAAATTGATTTGATTAATCGAGTAATCGAATAAAACATTTTTGTTGGTTAAAGAGCAATTAAAATAGGCACAAGAGAAAACAAGACATTTCACTTAATAATGAATGACCAATTGGTTTCCTTGTATCGATAAGTTATATTTTTAAATTCACAACATACACTTCCAAATTGCAAATACAAATAAATAAAACACAGTAAAGAAATAAATACCACAAGTAACAAATTCATTTAATTACATTACTTTCAAATTTGGATTTCTTGCAAGTATCAAATATAGGGTATTAATAAATAAAAAAAGCATAAATATTGGCTTTGTGTTGTGCATCTTGGCTTCTGAACAGCAGAGATGTTGTCAGTTCGGCCAGTGTTGGATAAGCGTGCTGCATTCTTTTCTCCTAAATATATCAGGACCTGTGGAAATCTTGCTTTATTGTTTATTTACATTTTGGACTACTTGGGTCTAATTACATCACTAAGACTAATTATACAGTAAGTTCATGGCCGTGCATTTATGAATGCTAAGATTGACACCTATCGCATTGGGGCACATTAGGCACTAGTGGTAATAAATATTTTATCCAATAATATTTCATACAATAAATAAGAGACAAACAATTCCCTATATCTACCACACACAGTGTCTGAATTTATCCTGTTGTCTCATTGGCCAAATGTACTCGTAGATAAAGAAATCAGGCATATAGTTTCCAGCCAAAGTAACTTTAGCTTAGCTAACTTTAACATGTATTTAACATGTTTATATGTTTAACTCCACAGCGCTGTGATTCCTGTTTACATAAAGCCTGTATTAGATCGAGAACTTGTCTCTGTTCTAATCCCCCTCCTGCTCAACTTAAACCTCCGCTTCCTCCTCCTTCTTCTTCTTGAGTGAGCGAGACGTGACGCTGAGCGCGTTTTGTCAAAATAAAACAAAATAGAAAATTATTTAATCAATTCAGTTTCACCCCTAGCGTCCAGTACTGATTAAAATACCATTAAGTACTTAATTAGATTGAAAATTCATATCATTAAAGCAATCATTTACTTGCTTCTTGACCAATTTTTCACAGACCTTTGAGATACAAGGTAAAATGTAAACTGGCCTGTTGCAGTTTGTGTCAGCTTTGTCTCTGTTTTTAAACAGAGGATGCACAATTGCTGTCTTTCAGTCAGTGGGTATTTCAGCAGTACATATAGATTAGTTACAAATATCTGTTATGGGAGCTGCTATAATGGATGTAGCTAATTTAAGAAATAATGAACAGAAGGTCTTTACTGGAGCATGTCTGTTAATAACTTAACCAAAAGTATGTCTAAACATACTCCCTGCTTCATTTACAGTGGGAATTAGATAAATTCTTTGCCATTTCACCTCGGCCAGATCATGTAATAATGCTTGAATATAAAATTTTCTTTTTTTTTTGCATGTTTATACTGGCATTTTAAACCATGGTTCCTGTTGCCACTTTATCTGGAGGTTTAAACCAAGGGTGTAGGAGAGGGTTTGACATGGGGAGGGGGGCACATTTGCTAAAATGAATCAAAGCCCAACCTTAGAGTGCCTTTGAACAACATTTGTGCAATATTTTATTTTCTTTACTTCTGTTTATTATTAGTTAAATCCATGGGCGCAGATGGCACTGGAGATTTATAGTGACCTCATCCGAAATCTAGCATCTACAAGCATAAACGTTGGGGTTTTAATTTAATTAACTGTAAGTTTGTGGAATTCTGTGTTCCACAATGCCCTCGTTTTTAAACTAGGAAGCGTTCAGTTCAGAGGTTACATTGTTCAGAGCTCCGTGTTCCAGTTCCAATGTAAATTTAACGCACCTTCTCAAGTCCGGGGTTCTAAGGAGCTGGTAACTGCCTGTAGACTACAGACACAGGCAGTTACCAGCTCCTTACGGTACGTGTCCACTGGCACTTTTTTTCAACGCAATCCGCTGCGCTGGATCTCCTTGCTCGTTTTTGAATTAAAATGAAGCAACAGAAGTAGACAGTCATAAGTTTAATATTTTTATTTTTTTACCAACCTCACTGTAACCTAAAACTCTATAAATCCATATTCTGCCGCTTTCAGCTTCTCTTCTGTGGTTGAAAGGCGCCTGTTCTGTGTGTGTGTGTGTGTGTGTGTAAGAGGCTTGTGTGTGTGTGAAGACGCAGCCTGCTCTTCCCTCATTGGCTGGACGCAGCCTGCTTTTCCCTGATTGGCTGGACTGGACACAGTGGCACTGGCACTGGGGACATATTGACATACCAGACCAATAACAGTTTCAGTATGGCTAGTGTTAATCAGAAAAGTGAATATTCTAAAGTTTATTACAGCGTATATATATATATATATATATATATATATATATATATATATATATATATATATATATATATATATATATATATATATATATATATATATTAGGGGTGTCACGATTCTCTAAATCCTCGATTCGATTTCATTTTCGATTTGAGGGTCATGATTCGATTCGATTCTCGATTTTCTTGTTTTTTTTTCTTGTTATTATTTTATGCCTCATAAAATTTAAATAATATATTTATTATTATTATTATTATTATTATAAATATTATAAATATTATTATTATTATTTATTAAGATATATATGGTAATGCCATCTAGTGACTTTTTTTGGTAGCAACAGTGTGCACTATTAAAACAAGCAGTTTATCAGAGCTGTGTGTGGATGGCTGGTGAAACTGCTCATTACATGAAGCTGCAGTTCTTCATCCAACCACTAGCAGCAGCAGCACAAGCTCCGCTCTCTTCACTCAGTCACTACTTCAGTACAGCCCAGCCACGAGCTACAGAGCTCAGCCAGGCCGTTTAGATGGCTGGTTAGATAAGTGATGTGGGTATTGTCTTATAAATATTTACACATAACTTATATCTCTCCTGAAAAGCTTTTATTTTAGTCAGAAACACGCTTGTGTTTACTTTATCTGAGAGAAAGATGTTTTTTAATTCAATGGAAAGCAACAGGTGTAGTCAATTATAAGTTTAAGATTTTTAATCCACCTCACTGTGATCTATAGTCAGTGTTCTCAAGTCACACTGACACACGCATTTCAGCGAGTTCACGCGCTCTCACCTGCGCGCACCCACCCCTAGCGCGCCCAACCCCCGCCCCCCCTCCCCCGTTGGACAGATAAAAACAGTGATCACACTCCCGCCGACTGCGCTCATGCAGTGGCTATCTCTATTTAAATGAATAGGATGCGCTGTGTTGGTGCCGCGCCATTTGCGTAGCGCGCTGCGCTATTTGCGTAGCGCGCTGCGCTATTTGCGTAGCGCGCGCGGGAGGGATCGTCGATCCTCTTTTTGACTTCGATACTCGAGATCGTGACCTCATTTCGATTCGATTTCGATAAAATATCGAGATCGTGACACCCCTAATATATATATATATATATATATATATATATATATATATATATGATTTTACAGCTTGGTCCCCCGCAGTTCAAAATTTCCATCTGCGCCCCTGGTTAAATCCAACTAAAGGGGACTTTACAACCTAAACATTTTACTTCACATTACATTCACTGTTGTTAGAAAAAATTATGTACGTTATGTACATCTGAATTATTTACATATGACAAATACATATATAGATTATTATTATTATTATTATTAGCTATTGGCATGTAAATTTTTGTTGTATACTTTTCTTTCTCCAATTATTATTTTTTTTTTTAACTTCACGCATACAGACAAAGGCGCAAGTGTGTGTGTGATTCACAAGGGACAGAAAGATGGATTGATAGTGAGATAGTCACTCTAACCCTATAAAAAGGTAGGGTTTTTAAAAAAGGGTTTATGAAGTTGTTTGCCCTGGTTAACCCCTCCTCTTTCTGGTGAACTTGAGCTTCTGGCTGCTGGGCCTGTGGGTTTGCCTGTGGTTTGTTGTGGTGAAGTGAGGCACAATTGCGACAGTTTTCGTGCTCTAATCAATTTAGTGATTGGCGTGGTAGTGTTGTGCCGGGGTCTGAGGCCTTCATTCGGTTTCTGCTGCGCATCTCTGTTGCTTTATCTCTTCCTATCATCGCCATTTCACTGTTCCACGGCTTTACTCCAGGTAGGAATATTACTCTCTTTTGTTTTTTTAATTATTAGATATTTGTAGAATTTGTAGAGGTTAATGAGAGAATTGTTGTATTCTTTTCAGACATGGACAGGCCAAGTTCCCTTTTAAGGACGTTAAGTTTTTTTAGCTGCTCTGGTTTCTGCTGCATTAGATTGTTGTTTTTGTCAATTCTTTTGTTTTGTTTATATATACATTTTTCCCTTGAGTGTGGTTTGGTTTGTTTAATTTCATCCCCAGACGCTTATTTGTCTTTTCCGTTTTTTTTTTTTTCAGTATTACAAGTCTTAATAATTTTCTTTGGTCGTGTGGAGTTTTTTGTTTCTTTTTTGTTTCTTTTTTGTTTTGTTTCTTTTTTTTATTTGTTAGATTATATTTTTGTTAACAGTTTGGGTTTATTTTTGTTTGTTATTTTTCTAATAATAATAGTAGTTTCATAATTTATTTTCTTTGTTTTTTTTTACAGGGCGAATAACACAGAAGCAAGTCAATAGTTATTTTTACTGGTAACTAGTTACTTTTATAGTGGAGTAACTCGTTACTTTTTTGAAAAACTAAATACTTTTTCAAAGTAACGGGCCCAACACTGATTGCAGGATATTGTTATTGCGTTTAATTGCTCTTATCACTGACCTTGTGTTGTGCCAAATTCAGCACCCCCCCGCTATGAAAAGCACCCCCTCTCTGGAGAGTGCACCTACATCAGAGAAAATTGCTTTATAAAATAAAAGTTTATTTTAAAACAATTTCTGCTTTTTCTCCGGTATCATTTTTGGGGGGACAAATCCACCTATTTCTGATATTGGTTTATGAAAAAATTGTTTAAACATATCCCAGCTAAGGGATACAAAAAAAAAAAAAAAAACTCAGATCTGATGTGTGGTCCAAGAGCTTCATTTAATGCCATTAAACTGCATGCTGCGGCTGATGGAGGTGGGTAACACCTAGACATTGTCAACCAGAAATTGTTAGGCAGCTTGATATTAAGAACTAAAATTTCAAACTGTTTAGAAACAGATTTGGCTAAGGCACCTGAACAGTGAAGGTGATATTTTACATAATAGCCACCCCAGATAGCCACCGAGTGCTGGCCCAGTATTGGGCCTTAGCTGGTTTCTGACTGTCCTCAAAGGTGGCCCAGAACCGGCCACCGGACTCGGCCCAGTGTATTTTTGAACGTAGGACCAAAACTGGGCCTTATTCGGTTTCTGACTCCTCGAAGCTGGCTGAGAGTCGGTCACCGGACTCGGCCCAGTGTCTTTTTGAACGTAGGACCAGGACTGGGCCTACACTGGTTTCTGACTGTTCTTGAAGCTGGCTGAGATCCTGCCACCGAACTAGGTCCAGTGCCCAACACAAGTTAAGCAAAACTTTTGTAACTGAAGGTACTTTGTCTTTTACTGTTGGTGAATTTGTTTTCTAAGAACTAGGAGGTTCAGGAACCTACAATGTTATTCCTACTACTACAAGCTACAAGCTATTTGTACATAAAATTTATGTAAATAACCACTTTGTACATCAGTACATCAATATGATTATTATATATTATTATAGGAAACACTAATAAGGAATTCACCACTGGTTTAAATAAAGTATTCTGTTTACTCAATTAGTGTTAATGAGAAAAAAACTTTGTCTGGAAGCTCAAAGAAAGACATAAAACAAAGATTTATATTAAATTTATGTTTAATTCATAAAGTTTACATATTTAAAAAATAAAGGGAAAAAAGAAAACAGAAACAGATTACAATTTGCAAATTCTTTTTAACTCATTCAATTGAATACACTACAAAGACAAGAAATTTAATGTTGCAAATATTTACTCATTTTGAATTTGATGCCTGTAACATGTTCCAAAAGTTAAGACAGGGGTAACAACATTATGCATGCATTATGAAGACCAAATACGAGAACGGAGACCCCGGACTGTTTCTTTAACTAGCTGAGCTCTGCGGTACAGTTAAAAAGCTCTGCACGACAGTGCTCTTACTGCCTCTCCCTATTAGGCTACAGAGGGGCATGTAGTGTTGTGTTACAGTGTTTGTTGTTGCGCCGCTAAAGTATGGAGGATGAAGAAAAAGAAATCCAACTGATTTGAAAGAATCAGGAAAAAATTGAATTGTGACCCCAAGAATCAATTTTGAATCGAATTTTGGGATTCCCAAAGATTCACAGCCCTACTTTGTACTATGAAAAACATTGGTTTAATAGGTTCGCCCAAACAAAGGTTTGGCACCTGTGGACTTCTTGTTACTTTTTACCGTATTTATTTTTATTTGTATCTGTTTTAATACGTGGTACCTTTGCCAAGTAAAACTCAATATTAACTCAACTTAATATTGAGATAATTGGTTTTAAGAAATTTGCATCGGCCTAAAACATTTTCACAGTACTGTACATATACACACATACTGTATAGGTTTTTGTGTGTGTGTGTTTGAGCTGTACTATGGAGGACCAAAAATGACATAAGTATAAATAAATAAATGCAAATATAAATGTAGAAATAATAAATATATACATGAATAAATGAATAAATAAATAAATGTTGAAATAAATATATAAATAAATGCACATATAAATGAATGAATGAATGAATGAATGAATAAATATTTGCATAGGTAAATAAATAAATTAATACATTTCTTATTTATTTATATATTTATTTATATATTTACTTATATGTGCATTTATTTTTTTTTTCATTCATTTATTTATTTCAACACTTATTTATTCATTTATTTATTTCAACACTTATTTATTCATTCATTTATTTATTTCAACATTTCTACATTTATTTATTTATTTATTTATTTCCACATTTCTTCATTTATTTATTTATCTCCACCGTCCTGTACTTCCAGTATCAGTGAGACGGAACAAAAGGGACGGCACAGCAACATCGCGGCTATAACCCCTACTGCAGTAACAACTGCTGAAAATGAATGAGGGTCAACAGCTTAAAAATGTCGCCGCTGCAGGCCAAGGCAGGAGCAGTAGAGCCAAAACTTTTGCAGCTCAAAAACCAATCCTGCTTTAGAGCGAGGATAGGACCGCCTACCTAACTATCATACAAATGCAGAAATACAGAAATAAATAAATTAATAAATGTGGATTTCTACATTTATATGTGCATTTATTTATTTATTTATTTATACGTATGTCATTTTTGGTCCTCCATACTGTAATACTTAAATATATAAATACATCTACATTAATTATAAGGAAAATGTGTTGATTATAAAGATTAAAATAATATAAAGACAATTAAAATAAAGATAATTTAATAATTCATTGATGTCTCCTCCTCAGTAAATTTATATCTTACTCCCTGAGAGCATTACACACCCACCAGTATAGTTTTTCTTATTTATATTTTCTGAGTAGGCTCTAAAAGCAAGTTATACCTTCTCTACACATATTTAATTGTACGCTTGTTTCTATAGATACAACTATCAACTAATAGAATCAAAGTACAGTAATAGTTTAATGTTAAATATGTTTATTGCAGTCATATTTACAAATATAATGCTGTTATGTTTTTTCTTTTGTATGACATGACCATTTTAAATTCAGCATCACATTCTTGAAATAAGTACTTGGAAAATTGGGCACCAGCAGAAGCGAAAGTAGGGGCAGCAACATTAAAACATATTAATTTACTGACAATAATAAAATGTATCTATGATTTTCCTATTTCCTTTTTTTGCCAATATAAAACATGAATAATTTAATTGCTCTGAAAAGCTCCACTATTTTACTTAATGTTGTTAAATTCTCCTGTTGTGTCTAACAGGATAACTGTGTGTGTGTAATTTAATTTTAAACTTTTTCAAGTAAAACATTTTTGTCTCTAGTATACACTAATATACTGCATACACAAACAACTTCTAGTGTGATTTTACAAATTAGAGAAATGTTGACTAAAGCTTATTTGGTAGTAGTGAGTGTGTTTATATAAAAATGTGCTAGCTAAGTTAATAACATACACTTTTAACGAAGTAGCAGAGTGTGCAGGAACGTATTACTGAACTCTGGAATAAACAATACAAATAAAGATTTTTTTATATTAACTCACAGACACAGCACCATTTTATTTAACTAAAAAGCTAGCTAAAACAAACATTACACAGTGACTTGTAGAGACACACAACCACTAAGTTAACCTAGCTGACTAGCTAGCTAATGTACAACATCTAAACAAAAGTTCTGTGGAAGCATTTAGGTTAGCTAGTAAAGACCAATTCGCTAGCTAACTACCAAATTGGTTAACTAGCAAGCCTAAATGCTTTTACAGTATGTATGTTTGTAAAAGCATTTAAGCTAACGCTAGCAAACTGGCTGGTTTCTATCCTAGCTAGCTAACTGTTTATAGCTTAGCTAACGTAAATACCGAAACAGTACTTCTGTTCTGGCCTTGTACACTAGTTAACAATTTGAATTTCAAGTAAAAACATACTTTTTGGTTGTCTGTTAGTAACTGTTATAGCTACATTAACATTTACATTAACATGAAATGTGTTTAATGCTACATTCTGAGATAATTTAGCTTCAGATAATATCACCTTGATATGCTGCTAAGTTAGCTAGCTTAGCTAACTGAAGAGGCAACACAGATAGGGTTATAAATCATATTTGACGGCCAAAATATTTATTAAGTCAAAATAAATTATATTTCAAAAAAGGTACGTAATACTTAGTTAGGTTTGCTACCTACCTACAAACTTCAAAGGTTTCAGGATAGCTGACAGTTGAGGAACGTTGTAATGTTTGAGGAATCCGCGCGCCAAGTGCTACGAGAAACCGCACGGGTTGAACTGGGCTGATGCGCAGGGGCACCAAGGTAAATATCATCTAGATTCATTTACACTCTAAACGTGATCACACGTTTGGGGTGTGCGCGACGGTTGGTTTTGGGGTCTAGGGATGCTGATCGTGTGTGTGCGTGTAGCAGTACTATAACAGGCTCTGTGTGTGTGTGTGTGTGTGTGTGTACTATAACAGGCTCTGTGTGTGTGTGTACTATAACAGGCTGTGTGTGTGTGTGTGTGTGTGTGTGTGTTTGTGTGTGTACTATAACAGGCTCTGTGTGTGTGTGTGTGTGTACTATAACAGGCTCTGTGTGTGTGTGTGTGTACTATATCAGGCTGTGTGTGTGTTTGTGTGCGTGCATGCGTGCGTGCGTGCGTGTGTGTGTGTGTGAGGAGCAGCATAACAGCGGGAGTAAGTATTCTTACTGACAGGAGTCATCTATAACTGTAAATAAAAAGAAAATATACAAGTCAGCTTTGGTAGAAAAGTGCTGACAGTGGGGAACAGTCAGTTTTCCACTTTGTTAGTGCAGTGCTGGTACAGGGTCGTCTGCCGTATTTGAGCCAGTACACACCTGTGTTCAGAGAATCAACAGGTTAGGTGCGACAGTCGTTCACCAGCACAAAAACGACTGCTCAGTGACACTGATGTAGAACACTCAGAAAGTGACACTGGGCCAGCTGTGGGCCAGAAGTATTTTTCTGCTTGCGACTCTAAACCAGCAGTGCCGACTTAGAAACGACTCCGGGCCAAAGTCGCTGGCTATCTGGGACCCCTCCACCTCAAGATGAGGTGCATGTTAGAACATGTTATATCCAGGAAGGTTATTTCTGGATATGTTTGTCAGTAACTACTAGGATATCAGGTTTTAAGGTTGCAATTGAGCTGGTCTATTTTGGGTAGCAGCCCAGCAGGGACAAGACTAAAACGTTGGAAAGACGCTATATTTTATTTGGAAATGAAAATCATGTTGACGTCAAAACCCAAGGTTGGGCAGGCGCTGAATTAGGGTTGGTTATCAGTCAGGTATCACTCAAAAATTAACGTCAGGTTGACATCAAGCTCCAACATTATTTAGTTGTAACATTTTTGTTGGAAATGAAAATCGGGTTGAAGTCAAAACCCAACGTCAGGTTGACATCAAGATCAAGATTTCAAGCTCAAATGTTACAGATATTTAGTTGTAGTTTGAATGAAAATTCTAATTGGGTTGATGCCAAATCCTAAAATTGCCTTGACATTAAGCTCCAGCCAAAGACATTGAATTTAGGTTCAAAATCAAAGTCAAGGATCTGAATTTAAGATGGAAATAAAAAAATTATATCCATCAAAACCGGACATTAGCAGTCAAATTTCTTAAAATCCATATTGAAAATGCGACAGTCTAAGCAAAAATCAGAAAATCAGACCAAAGTTATTCATTTTTAAAAACAGTTAAACTTTACCAATGTGTGGATTAAATGGCTAATACAACAACAGGATATGAAAACCATTTTATTGAAATGTTAAATAATGTGCTCACCTTGTTTTTAAAGCGGTATATTCACAAAATAAAATGAATCCAACAGTACTTAATGCTCCACTAGGTAGGATTGAGATTTTGTGCTCGTGGGCTCCCCCTACAGTTGCAGTGTAATGAATGTTTCATTAGAACTAAAGGTCGGAAAGCAGGTCCAGTTCTCGCAAGCCCGCCTCAGAAAACTTGCAGTCAGAGGAGCTCCGGCACAGACACGAGAGCACCGCTATTCCTCCTATTCCACCTCAATGGAGCGCTGCAGTGAGTTTCAAGCTGTAATTTTACTTCTTTCAAAAGATCAAAAATCATGGCATACATATATATATTGTGACGGCCAGCTCCTTCACACAAAACGCAACATAAAAAGAGGGGAGGCAACACCAGATTCAGTTGTGGTGGAATTTTGTATTCTAGGAATCAAACCCAGACTCAGAATCTCTATTATCAAAAGGTAAAGCTTTATTCTGCAGAAGAGAACCTTGTCAGGTAATGACAGTGTTCTGACAAAAACGTTCAAGTGGTCGCTTTAAGTACAATTCACAACGCCTCTCACCCTATGAGCCAGGATTCTGGAAAATTCCATTATTTCAGCAAGCAGAAACAAAATCATAAAAAAGGTCACAGGTGACATAACGTCTATATAAAACGAGACACAAACTTCAGTAGACAGAAACAAGGTCATAAAAAGGTTACAGATGGAACGAGACACATCCGCCCTCGCTCAACCGCATGAGCTGCAGAGTCGAGGCGAGAGTGACACACTTTCCTTTGGAAGCATGAAAAAAAGCATTTTTTCTTTTTAGAATCATATAATACACATTCAATTTGCCACTACACTCCCTCCTTTGATTCTAAATCATCACATATCACACATTAACTTCTTCATAGAGCATATCCAAGTTTAAATCATCATATGCGCCTGTGTCTCGGGCACGAAGTTGTTGGTAAACCTGAACAGCTTGTATCTTGAGGATACGGTTGAGAATGAAGGAGGAACAAACCTTAAAAATACAGGGTAAACACATTATGACAATAAGGAAAATAATGAATACTGGCAGGACTACAGTCACGATCCAGTGTCCCCAGGGTCCTAGTAACCCTGAGATCCAGCTATACCAGTCACTGTCGCTTCCTTTCGTTACGCTTTCCACGTAGTCAGCCAGTTCAGTCAGATTATGCAGGGCTGCGGTGATGGCGCCTGCATCTCCGCCTCCATGGGGTATGAAGGTGCAACATGTTGTTCCTATCATTTTGCATACTCCACCGGATGCTGCAGCCATTTGGTCAAGGACGAGTCTGTTTTGAAGCACCATGTTTCTCATGGCGTTCAATTCTTGTCTGATTCCTCCTCCCAGGTCTTTAGTGGTGTTGATTAATCTCATGAGGGCATATCTATTAATTTCCACGTGATCTCGCACTTCTCCTATGCCCACCCAAGGGAAAATTCCCTGCCATACCTTTGCTCCGCTGGCCCAGATACCGTTATTTTGGACACATATGAAAACTGGGGGTTTTAGGTGAGACAGGTGTACTGGCTGGTTAAGTTTTACTACCTGTCGCTGTTGCGGCCATGTCAAGAGATCAGAAAGCATCGAACAATCATCCCCTACGATGGGACTTTCCTTTCCTAATCTACTTAAGTTGAGGGGAAAGGAGAAGTTTGCTGTCATAGGTCTACCATGGATCCCCGGAAATATCGACAGGCCCATCAGGCATCGGAATTGTGGTTCGCTAATGTTATATGCCCACAGGTGGGTTCCACTAACACTGGTGGGCATGTGGGAACAGGTATAACAATCAGTCAGGTTCTGTTGGTGAGATGTGTAGTTCATCAACTTCCACCATGTGTTTGATCTGAAGTGGTGGTCAGGTTGTTGGCCAGTGCCTTTGGTCAGCGCCCCTAACAGGGTGAGGGTTATCAGCAGCATGGTCGCTTTTGATAACTCCGAGTGCAGAAAGGGCCCCGAGGGTTATCTCCCTAGTCCGCACAGAGTTAGTCAACCTTTACCACTGAGTCCCTCTCACCTTCTGTTGGTGCCTTTTTACAGTGGGTGTGGTGTACCCAGGTTCCTCTTCCCTCCGTCTTTACTGCTGTGTACGTTGTCAGCAGCACCTGGAATGGTCCTCGCCACCTCGGTTCTTTCCAGTGTCGTCTGCGAAGGTCTTTGATCAGCACCCAGTCTCCTGGCTTGAAGGGATGTAGGTACTGGTCAGCTGGGCTCGGCAGTATCGCCTTTACCTGTGGACGAATAGCAGAAAGAGCTTCGTGTAGTTTAGAGCAATATGACACAAGAGAATCTGAGATCAGGACTTGGTCCTCCAGTGGAGGACCAATTCCTGTATTTGGTGCTCTGCCAAACACAATTTCGAATGCACTAAGCCCTGTTTTTTGCTGGGGTCTGGTTCTAGTTTGCCACAGCACTAACGGTAGGCATTTTACCCAATTTAGCCCTGTGTCTTGTGTTAATTTTGCAAGCCCATTTTTTAGGGTTCCGTTTGCTCGCTCCACTGCTCCCGCACTAGCAGGGTGGTAGCTGCAATGTTTTTTCATGTCTATGCCTAGGTGTTTGGTTAGAGCAAGTAGGCCTTGTTGTACAAATGGTTTGCCGTTATCACTCGAAATTCTTTTTGGTAATCCCCATCTAGGAACTAGGTCTCGGATGAGTGCTTTTGTTACAGCTTCCGCATCTTGTTTTCCTGTAGGAAAAGCTTCCACCCATTTGCTAAACATACACACGCAAACCAGCATGTACTTCTTTCCCTCTGCTGGTGTTAATTCTACAAAATCAATTTGCCAATGCTGAAATGGTTCTGTTGCTGGGGGATGTCCAGCCTGGTGTGTGCTAGTTGCTCCCGTTCTGGCTGTGTGTTGAGCACAAACAAGGCAGGAGGAGCAAAAATTTTTAGTGAGCGTTGAGAGGCCTGGAGCATACCAGTGTTTTTGTATACTGGACACAATCCCTCCTTTGGACATGTGGCTTCGCCCATGTACAATTTTAATTAAACCTTTAGCATATGCAAGAGGGAGACAAGGTTTTTGGGTCACTGTGTGCAGACAGCCAGTAGGTGTGAGTGTGCAGTGAGATGCCTTCCACTTTCTCTTTTCTGCATCTGTAGCGGAGCTCTGTATTTCTGCAAGGGAAGTGGTTGTGGTTACGGGGGTGGAGGCAGCCAGGATGTGCGTCTTTTTTGCAGCTTTTTTTGCTGCAAAATCTGCTTTTGTATTCCCTATAATTACGTCATCAGTGCCTCTTTTGTGTGCTGCACATTTGATAATGGCTAATTGTTTTGGCAAAAGGATTGCTTCTAAGAGTTCTGCCACCAATTGGTGATGTTTTATGGGTGTACCACTGGAGGTTAGGAATTTCCTGTGTTTCCAGATGGCCCCAAAATCTGTAGCCACGCCCCAGGCGTACCTGGAGTCTGTGTAAATATTTGCTGTCTTGTTAGCTGCTATTTTACAGGCTTCTGTGAGTGCTACTAACTCAGCAGCTTGTGCTGAGTAGTGTGAAGGTAATGATTTGGAGACTAATGTATCTGTTAGCGTTACTACCGCACATCCAACCTGGTTCACCCCCTTTTCATTCCTGCAAGCTGAGCCATCTACAAAATGAGTAAAATCAGCATTAGGGAGAGGTTCATCTTGCAGATCAGCACGAGGTGTACATGTGTGTGTGAGAATTGCCACACAATCGTGTGGTTCTCCATCCGCCTCTGTTGGAAGCAAAGAAGCTGGGTTAAGCGTGGTGCACCTTTTTACTGTAACATTAGGCATGTCTAAAAGCGTGGTGTGGTATCTCAGCCAGCGCTGCGCTGACAGGTGTGAGGTTCTTTGATCCTCTAAAATTCTGTGTACTGCATGAGGTACAAACAGAGTGAGATCAGAGTATGCCACTATGTCACGAGAAGCTGTAACAGCCTTTTCTGCAGCCGCTATGGCTCTGAGGCAAGCTGGTAGGCCTTGCGCTACTGCATCTAATTTTGCTGAGAAATATGCTATCGGACGTTTGTACGGCCCGTGTTGGCACAGTACAGATGACATATAACCGTCTTTTTCATCTACCATTTGTTGATATGGTTTGGTTGGATCAGGGATGCCTAAGACAGGAAAGCTTTGTAGTTCTAATTTTAGGTTGACAAATGCCTCTTCTGCCTGTTCAGTCCATTCTAGGGTGGAGTTATTGTGACCCTTAGTGGGTATTAAACCCCTTAATGGTGCTTCAATGTTTGCATAGGATGGAATAAACGCTCTACAGTAAGATGCAGTTCCTAAAAATGACAACATCTGTTTTTTTGTCTGTGGCTTAGGTATTTTGGCAATAGCCTCAGCTCTGTCTGTTGAGAGTGTGTGCGTTGCACCCTTGAGGATGTGCCCTAAAAAGGTAACTTCCTCTTTACAGAATTGGAGTTTTTCAAGAGAGGCTTTATGTCCCTCCTGAGCTAAATGTTTGAGGAGTTTAATCGTTGCTTCTGTACACGCCTCCTTGGTGGGCGCGGCTACAAGAAGGTCATCTACAAAAGAGAGTAAGGTCACGCCCTCTGGCATTGTGAGGCTTTCAAGACTTTGTTTTAGTGCTTGATTGTAAATTGTGGGCGACTCGCAGTAACCTTGGCACAATCTTGTAAATGTGAACAGTTGTTCGTCAAATTCAAATGCAAACCAATACTGGCTATCAGGATGTACTGGAACACTGAAAAAGGCATTTGCCAAGTCCACTACTGTATAGTATTTGGTGTTTTGTGGAACACCTGACAAAATAGTATGTGGGTTTGGCACTGCAGGAGCTCTCGCATGCACAACTGAATTAACTGCTTGTAAATCCTGAACAAATCTCCACCCCCCTCCTGCCTTTTTGACTGGAAAAATAGGTGTTCTTACAGGGGAAGATGGACAAGGCACTATAACCCCTGCCTCCTTTAGTGCTTCCATAACTGGTCGTATGCCTTCTAAGGCTTCCTTCCTTAATGGGTATTGTTTCTGTCTTGGTCTATAATTCCCTTTAGGTGTTATAGTGATGGGAGCACAATTTTTTATCAGCCCTACATCATTCTTTCCCTTTGCCCACAGCGCCTCGGGTATGCCCTGCAGTGGTGGGGGCAGAGGGGAAGAGATTGCTGGCATGGTGATCAACAGATTCTCAGTCAGAGTCAATATTCGCTGCACTAAGAATGTGGTTGGTGCTCTGAGGCGATATACGTTCGCTCTTTTACTGTATTGCCACTCATCAACCAATGTGGGCTCCCAATCTGAAAGTCTAAGGGTTAACCGCAACCACGGCCCTACTTCCTCATACTGTTTGCATTGTGCTTTCCCCAGCGAGATATGGGGAACTGAGTTATATACTGAGAACAGCTGTTTCTGTTCCGTGTTTAGCTGCACTGAGGCTGCTGCATATTTTTCTCCTACATAGATGTATTCTGTGCGGATTGTTTCTAAAGAACTCTGTTTAAAAAAATCCTTTTCAAATAGTCTATCTCTGCCCTCATTTACATGAGTGGTGGTATGCAGTTGATCAGGCTGCATCCATTCTAGCTCTGACCCAAAACATTTGGACTGTTCCTGTGCTTGTTTTATCATTTAGTCCGCTAATCTTCCATGTGTTGGTCTGATCGCCCATTCATATACATATAATGGTTCTCCTATACCCTTCTGTACCCCCTGTATGGGTACTTCTGTTTGTGTTTGTACTGACAGGCCTTCAGGCCCGCTGGTCAGATTCATTCCCAACTTACACATTAAATCTCTCGCTAACAGGTTCACAGGGCAACACATGGAGATTATGAAACTGTGTCTGAATTTGAAGTCATCTAGCTCACACTGTACCTCGGCGGATACAGGTTCACTATTTATCTTTCCTCCTACTCCCATAGTAGTTATGGTCTTTCTGGTTATAGGTAAATTTATTTCTGACCCCCGAACTAATGAGTGAGCTGCCCCACTATCTACTAAAAATTTCAATTTTTTCCCATTGATTGTCATATTTACAATAGGCAAATCAATTGCATTATTAGACAATTTAGCTTGATACATAGAAAATTTTACTTCCCTTTTGCTGTGTAGGCTGTCTTCTCCGGTCTCTCCTTCACTCTCCTCCGCCCGTCATTCTGCATCCTCCTCTTCTCCTTCCTTCCAGGCAGTAGGATACCTCGGATCCCTGGGTTGCTTCTTGCACTGTCTTGCAATGTGTCCAGTTCTTCCGCAGTTGTAACAACAGTTACGTTTTGTTTGGTCCGGTCCGCCTGGTCCATCTTTCTCTTTCTTTGTGTCTTTGTTACCCCTTTCGTCTTTCCTTCCCCTGTTCCCTTGGTTATGTACCTGGACCAGGGTCAGCATTGCTTGATCGAGGGTGTCTGCGCGTCTCTTGTCTTTTCTTTTCTTGTCTTCGTTTTGCAGCCGCTCGTGATGTCGGGCGTGGTCTTCGATCGTGCTCAGAGTCTGGCGCTCGAATCCCACACAACTTTTCTTGATTGCGTTGCAGATCTCTGGTCTGAGTCCCATTAGGAAGCTGTTCCTGAGATGTGCTTCCCAAGGACCCACCGCATCCGCGCCTTGTGCTCTGTTTGCGGGTACCTCCAATCCACTGTAATCTGTGTGGACTTGGGTTAAGCGCACAAGATAATCTTGAACTGTCTCACCATCTTCCTGCTTGCAAGCTGCAATTTTTCCAGTATTGACGTGAAGGGGGAAAGCCGCTTCAAGTCTTGTTCTCAGATCCCGGATCATGTTGCGGTAGGGCCCGTTCGGATCGGCTCCTACTGCTGGGCCTTCCCACACGGGATTTGTCAACTTTACGTCGGTGTTCGGCCAGTTACGGTCTATTTTCGTGTAACTGGATCCTAGTTTTCTAAGGAGCACTCTTTTCAGTTCATTTTCAGTGGGTCGGCATGCTTTGACAAAGCCTTCCAGTGCTTCTCCGAAGCGAACACCTCCTACGGTTGCTGGATGGGGTAGGTCTCCTGCTACTTCCATGATGTCTCTTTCAGTCCAATATCGATGTACAAGGATGGGTCCTGCGTGACCGGGGACCTCCACCATCGGAGCTTGAAAGTGTCCTGAAGGTGGGGTTCCCTTGCTTCTGGTCCACGGGCCCGTAAGCCAGGATGTTGGAGCTTGTGGTTTTGGTGAGATGAAGCTCTCATTTCCTCCGTACGGTGGAGGATATTCCATCTGTCGTCTTGCTGGAGTGTATGGGTTCTGGGGTGGAGGAGGAGGAGGAGGAAGGTCCTCAAAGTTCATCAGATCTTCTTCCTTTTCTTTTGGGGGGTCTGGTGTTGGAAGGATCTCTTCGGGTTGGTGGGGGTGTCGGTGTCTTGGTGGAGCGGAGTCGAGATCCGGGTCGACCTTAGAGAGAGACACACACTGGGAATCTTTGTTAGTAGGGTTAGGTTTTTTTGAGTTTCTTTGTGAGGCTTTTTTCTCTGCCTCATCCTGCCATAATTTAATTCCCTCTAACATTTCTCCCTTATATTTTCTATAGTATTTCTTATCTGATTTGTTCCATTCTGGATTTTCCATTTCTATTTTTGTCTGAAATCGTTTTAAGAATTTCTCCCCAAAACATCCCGCTGGTGGGAAGCTTAACTTAGCTTCCCAGAAGCGCAGATGCTTCACTGCCATTTCCCCATATTCTTCCTTCATTTGGAAGCATGCTTGAGAGGTCCATGGACCCTCCTTATATTGATATTTCTTATAACTTTTGCAATTCCCCATGCTTACCGCTTGATAATTTCCTCTGAGTCCTTTTTTTAGTCCCTTCTGCCAACCTAAGTTTGAGGATCCGGATTCCTCCTTAGTCTACCTCTAGACCTTGACTGAACTCGCCTACGTGGATCGACTTTTACATCTGCGCCTACGCGCTTACTGCTAGTCAGCTCAGTTTTGTTCTAGAGGTTGACTGAACCCGCCTACGCGGATCGACTTCTTCAGTTACGCCTACGCGCTTACTGTTAGTCAGTTCAGTCCTACTATGCGCTTACTGTTAGTCTATTCAGTTCTGTTACTGAACCCTCTACGCGGATCGACTTTTACAGCTGCGCCTTTTATTGGCATAGGGTCACTAAGTAAGGTTTAAGTTTTTACCCACCTCTGTTAGTTCGTGATATCGCTGCTCCCCTCCAGGTGACAGGAAAGTTGGAGTCCTCCGCTGAGAGTCTCTTCCTCTTACGAGGCCTCTAGCAGATCACCCCTTTCGGGTAACGAGCGTCCTCAGGAGTCCCTCTTACCGATCACCCATGGAAGAGGAGACAGGAAATCCTGTTCGTGACGCCAATTTGTGGTGGAATTTTGTATTCTAGGAATCAAACCCAGACTCAGAATCTCTATTATCAAAAGGTAAAGCTTTATTCTGCAGAAGAGAACCTTGTCAGGTAATGACAGTGTTCTGACAAAAACGTTCAAGTGGTCGCTTTAAGTACAATTCACAACGCCTCTCACCCTATGAGCCAGGATTCTGGAAAATTCCATTATTTCAGCAAGCAGAAACAAAATCATAAAAAAGGTCACAGGTGACATAACGTCTATATAAAACGAGACACAAACTTCAGTAGACAGAAACAAGGTCATAAAAAGGTTACAGATGGAACGAGACACATCCGCCCTCGCTCAACCGCATGAGCTGCAGAGTCGAGGCGAGAGTGACACACTTTCCTTTGGAAGCATGAAAAAAAGCATTTTTTCTTTTTAGAATCATATAATACACATTCAATTTAAGCATTTTCTTTTTAGAATCATATAATACACATTCAATTTGCCACTACACAGTAATCAAATAATATAATTTGTTTAATAAATACAGTCTAGGGGAATCAAAAATAAGAAACAAAGTAACAAAAAGGAGTTAAGGTCATCGTATAAACGTGTGTGGTAACAAAAATCAAAGAAACCAAAAATAAGGCCTAACTGGCTCCACACACAAAGAAGTTCACAAGGTCATCCAAGCAGCATCCTGCCCGAACCTAAACTGCCCCTGCAGACCAAACATGAAAAATAGCTAAATGGTGGCTATGCTAATAGCACGAGGACACTGAGCACATTCTAATTTTCCCAAAATGTGTATTTTAAAACATAAACAAATAAGATCTAAGAATGAATTTAGGTAAAATGAATGAGTGTAGAGATTGTGCTCCTCAGTCATAGTTTTAATAAGATCAAATATACAGAAAAACTAACGAGGAAACTTAATTTGGGTCTTCTCGTGATCTTCAGAAGAACCAACTAATGAAAGAGGACTGAGTAAAACCCAGAAAGTGTGTGTATGTGTATTTTAACTTAAAGATTGGATTTTTAGATATTGGATTTACTGTGAAAAAAATATTTTTAAAGCACAGATGGGATTTGGAGTCACATAACAATGTGGCAATCACAATAAATTTCCGAAGGATTTTATTAATTATATTTCATTGTAAAGTTTATAGTTAGAGAGTGGGAACAGGTAACAAATGCTATTTTTTCAGTGTTCTAATTAGTTTTTAATTAATGTTATTGTATGACATATCTTACTTGTGCAATTAGGTCAATGTACAAGACACTATGCTTAATAATAAAATGTATTTTAAAGGTATGTGTGCACATTTATACATGTATATTCGTAGAGACAGAAATGGCACAGATTTGGCGCAATATGTCATAAGTAAAAAAAACATGAACAGTCATATATTCATATTGAACAGCCAGACCAGAGTCGAGGACATCCCTAAAAATGGTATTTATAGTGTTCTTGAAATTTAAAGCATTCAGTTGATACATCCTTTAATTGTTAATTTAGAAATTATTATATTAAACAGGTCTAGCAATGACTTTTTAGTCTATAATGTTTGGTGGGTTTTAGGTTACTCTCATTTACAGTTACATTTACAATCAACACCCAGATTTTGTGTGAAAATATTGAAATATCTGCTGTGATGTAAATGCTGTTTTGTGATCAGTTATGCTGAGTGTATTGATTTCACTGTGCTGGTCTCTTTCAGAAATGCAGTATGTTTGGGTGATATTACTGTTCCTCCCCAGCACACTTTCACGTAAGTAAACTGCACTAATCTACAAACACTCCCTAAACACCCACAGAGAAACACCAAATACAGTGAAATGAAATAATACAGTATAAAGTCTCTACTTCACTTATACTGTACAGAATGTATGTTTAGAGTTGGTTTATGATAAATACTGTATGTTCCAGTAAATGAAGAGTTATTAAATATACAGTGTGTAGTCTGAAACAAAGGGAAAAAAGAGTTTCATAGGATGAATGCATATTAAATATTTAATAGTCAGTTTTTTCTAATAATTATATCTGAATCTAAAGAATCTCACTTTAAACTAGAAGAAAAGCTATTTATAATATATAATTACATCACTTTACTTTTCCTAAAAACAAATGTTTACATTAAATAAAGCAAGTGTTGTTGGCATGGAGTTTGATATGAATCAAATAAAAAGAAACATATGAATAAATACAATTTTTAAAAAGAAACCTATGATCTATGATCTGTGATGAATCTATGTTACTCCCACAAACTTACATGTAAATTATTAAGATTTTATCTGATCAACACAAAATAGCAATCAAGTAAAAATAATATTTTACTTAGTATAAAAAATATGTAGAAATAAAAAGTGTGGCATGCATTTATATTCAGCCCCCTGAGTCAGTATTTTGAAGGACAAGCTTTCACTGCAGTTACAGCTGCAGGTCTTTTGGGGTTTGTCTCCACCAGCTTTACGCTTCCAGAAACTGAGATTTTTGCTCATTTTTCAGAACAGCTCAAGCTCAGCCAGGTTGGATGGAGAGCATCTGTGAACAGCAAATTTCTTGTGATCTGATTTACATATGGACGTAGACTGCTCCAGTCTAACACATGAATATTCTTTGATTTAAACCATTCCACTGTAGCTCTGGATATATGTTTAGGGTCATTGTCTTGCTGGAAGGTAAATCTGCTTCACAGTCTTAAGTCTTTACAAGCCTTCAACAGGCTTTCTTCCAGGATTGCCCTCATCCATCCTCCCATCAACTTTAACCAGCCTTTTATCAGCTTCAGCTTTAGCTTGCTGTTAAAGAGAAGCTTCCCCGCTGTATGATGCTGCCACCACTATGTTTTACACTGGGGATGTGTAGGGTGATAAACAGTGTTACTTTACTGCCAGACATAGAGCTTTGCATTTAGGCTAAAAAACTCAAAAACTTTTGTCTCATCTGGCCACAAAACCGTCTTCCATATGTTTACTGTGTTCCTACATGTTTTTTTGGCAAACTGCATAAGGGACTTCTTATGGCTGGCTTTTAAAAATCATAAATTACAGATCTGTTTAGTACATAACTAATTGTTGTCTTGTGGAAAGATTATCCCACCTAAGCTGTGAATCTATGCAGCTCCTCCAGAGTTACCATGGGCCTTTTGGCTGCTTTTCTAAATAGTGCTCTCCTTAGCTGTCAGTTCAGGTGTCAGTTTAGGTGGAGGCAATGTTTTGGTAGTTGTGCCATACTCCTACCATTTTTGGATGATGGCATTCATATCTTTAATTATTTTATAACCTAACCCTGCTTTATACTTATCCACAACTTTATCCCTGTCTGGTGTGATCAGGCATTTGGACACACTGGATTTTATTTGGGGGTAACAGAGTACAAGGGGTTAAATGCAAAAGCATTTCACATTTTTAATTTTTTAAAAATATTTAGAAAGCCATGTTATAAAATGATGTAAGTTACTTTTTACGTAATTACACTATTGTTTACTTACACAATTGCTTGCTACTTTATGTTGGTCCATCACATAAAATCCTAATAAAATGCATGTATGTTTGTTTTTTGTAAAGGGGTATGAATACTTTTTCAAGAAGCACTGTATAGTGTCATTGTAAAAAATATTTTATGTTTTTTTAGGCATTTTTTTAGGCAACTGTGATGTGTGTGAGTAAATTGTCTGTTGTGTGTGTGTGACTATGTTGTCTGGGGTGTGTGTTAGTAGATTGTCTGTAGTGTTTGTGTGTAGATTATTTGTGGTGTGTGTGTGGATTATATATGGTGTGTGTGCAGAGGCGTGCAGACATAGACATCAGGTGCTAAAGCACCACCAACTCTGCCCTTTATCAACCAAAGTGCCCTTTTGAAACTTCGTTTTTTTTTTTTATTATTGTTATTAAGATTTTACTGAGGCCGGTTTGAAATTATCTTTTGAAAACCTTGAAAACAGAATGCCCTGAAATCAGCTCGCACACACCCACCCTCTCTCTTCCTCTGTCACGTGACCCCGTGCGGTCACGCGCTGCAGCAGCGGTTCAGTTCAGCGAGTCTTCAGCACAGCACGGCAACAGAGTCTTCTCCCCCGTGTCCCACCAGCCAGGTAACATACACATCAAGTAAAATACTACCGTTTGCCCTCTAAGCCCAACGTGAAATAATTTTGTTGTGCAGTACAATGTCTCATACAGCACCAAACTACTAAGCATCTTTAGCCGACTGCTCACCAGATAAACTAGCTGCTCTAGCCCAAATCAATGATAGATAACGTGAGGACGACCACATACAGCCCCGGTTCTGGACTGATTTGCTTGGGGGGGCATTAAAATGAAAAGTGCCCTTTTTCCCCCCTGAGCACTTGCCCCCCAAAATGTCTGTGCACGCCACTGTGTGTGTGTGTGTGTGTAGATTATATGTGGTGTGTGTGTGTGTGAATTATATGTGGTGTGTGTGTGTGGATTATATGTGGTGTGTGTGTAAAGCATATGTGGTGTGTGTGTATGTGGATTATATGTGGTGTGTGTGTAGAATATATGTGGTGTGTGTGGTTTATATGTTGTGTGTGTGTGTAAATTATATGTGGTGTATGTGGATTATATGTGGTGTGTGTGTAGATTATATGTGGTGTGTGTGTGGAATTTATGTGGTGTGTGAGTAGATTATATGTGGTGTTTGTGTGGATTATATGTGTTGTGTGTGTGGATTATATGTGGTGTGTGTGTGTAGATTATATGTGATGTGTGTAGATTATATGTGATGTGTGTAGATTATATGTGGTGTGATTGTGTGTGTGTGTGTGTGTGTGGATTATATGTGTGCATGTGTAGATTATATGTGGTGTGTGTGAGTAGATTATATGTGGTGTGTGTAGATTATATGTGCTGTGATTGTGTGTGTGTGTGTGTGTGTGTGGATTATATGTGTGCATGTGTAGATTATATGTGGTGTGGATTATATGTGGTGTGTGTGTGCGTAGATTATATGTGGTGTGTGTGAGTAGATTATATGTGGTGTGTGTGTGTGTGTGTGTGTGTGTAGATTATATGTGGTGTGATTGTGTGTTTGTGTGTGTGTAGATTATATGTGGTGTGTGTGTGTGTGTAGATTATATGTGGTGTGTGTGTGTGGTGTGGATTATATGTGGTGTGTGTGTGGATTATATGTGGTGTGTGTGTGTGTAGATTATATGTGGTGTATGTGTGTGTAGATTATATGTGGTGTATGTGTGTGTACATTATATGTGGTGTGTGTGTGTGTGTAGATTATATGTGATGTGTGTGTGTGTGTGTACATTATATGTGGTGTTTGTGTTTATGTGTGGTGTGTGTGTGTAGATTATATGTGGTGTGTGTGTGTGTGTAGATTATATGTGATGTGTGTGTGTGTGTACATTATATGTGGTGTGTGTGTGTGTGTGTGTAGATTATATGTGGTGTGTGTGTGTGTGTGTAGATTATATGTGGTGTTTGTGTTTATGTGTGGTGTGTGTGTGTAGATTATATGTGGTGTGTGTGTGTGTGTGTAGATTATATGTGGTGTTTGTGTTTATGTGTGGTGTGTGTGTGTAGATTATATGTGGTGTGTGTGTGTGTAGATTATATGTGGTGTTTGTGGTGTGTGTGTGTGTGTGTGTAGATTCTATGTGGTGTGTGTAGATTATATGTGGTGTGTGTGTGTGTAGATTATATGTGGTGTGTGTGTGTAGATTATATGTGGTGTGTGTGTGAGTAGATTATATGTGGTGTGTGTGTACATTATATGTGGTGTGTGTGTGTAGATTATATGTGGTGTTTGTGTTTATGTGTGGTGTGTGTGTGTGTAGATTATATGTGGTGTGTGTGTGTAGATTATATGTGGTGTGTGTGTGTGTAGATTATATGTGGTGTTTGTGGTGTGTGTGTGTGTGTGTAGATTCTATGTGGTGTGTGTAGATTATATGTGGTGAGTGTGTGTGTAGATTATATGTGGTGTGTGTGTTTGTGTGTGTGTGTGAGTGTGTGTGTGTGTAGATTATATGTGGTGTGTGTGTTTGTGTGTTTATTAAAGGTTCTGTTGGTTTTGTTTACAGAGTCTGGAGGGAGGTTCAGGTTGGTGGTTCCAGAAGCTCCTGTTTTCAGTGTTTCTGGTTCTGATGTCGTTCTGTCGTGTTCTGTACGAGAGATTTATGATCTGAACATCCTGAAGAACGCTGTGGATATGAACGTTACTTGGTCCAGATCAGACCTGAAACCTTCACTGGTTCATCTCTACGGGAATCATAAAGATCTAAACACAGATCAGATTCCTTCTTACAGAGGAAGAACCGCTGTGTTTAAAGAGCAGCTGAAGAATGGAGACGCCTCACTGAAACTCTCCAACGTTCGGATTACTGATGAAGGAGAATACACATGCAGAGTTGACTCTGAGAACTGGGAGAGTTATAAAACTATTAAACTCTCAGTTGAAGGTAAACATTTCAGTTGAGATGTGTTTCAGGTCGTGTTCACACATATCTGAATATCAGTCTTTCTCTGTGTTTCAGCTTCCTGATTACACAAACATGATGTTATATTTCACTGAAAATGAGGGGAGAGCATGATTCTCATGTGAATGTGCAAAACACAGTTTTTAAATCACTGAATATTAAACATG
This sequence comes from Astyanax mexicanus, assembly GCF_023375975.1. Taxonomy (NCBI): domain Eukaryota; kingdom Metazoa; phylum Chordata; class Actinopteri; order Characiformes; family Acestrorhamphidae; genus Astyanax; species Astyanax mexicanus. The sequence continues at coordinate 25,381,881 of NC_064420.1, read as the reverse complement.
CACATGATTTGCGCTGGAAACAATTATTGCATTACATCTCAAACAGAATACTAATTCCACTTTTTGTCTAGTTGACACAGACACTGTGGTGTTTTCAACCGTAACATAAAATCCTACTTTTTAATTGTATTCTGATTTCGTTTGATTCAGATTCTGTTTAAACGTCAAGGAAATCTTTGATGTAAAGAAACAAAATATTTGTACTTTGTTCAGTTCTGTTTTTGGTTGTATGATTATTGACGATTTTTAAAATAAACTGTAAGAATTTGCATTGTAATCTTGTGGATTATTATGGCAAAAATCATTGTAGATATTTACAGATATGTGTGAACTTGAAGTAACAATATAATTAATACATTTATATAAATCATTTTTATATTTTAGTAAATATTTATATAAAAGTAATTAATTCCACACTCTTGGATGTTTTGATGATTTTCTCCACAGTTGTGGGAAGTGAACCAGTGATCACTATGGAGAAATATGAATCAGGAAAGTTCAGTTTACTGTGTGAATCTAAAGGCTGGCGTCCTGAACCTGAGCTTCAGTGGAGGAACAGTAAAGGAGTTAAGCTGACTGCAGAAACAGAACCTCAGAGAGTCGCTGATTTCTTTAATGTGAAAAGCAGAATCACAGTAGAGGAAATCGACTCATACTACTGCACAGTGACACAGAGACATCATGTGAAGGAGGGACTGATCAATGCTCAAACTCTGTACGGTGAGTTACTCCACACTCCTACACACTCACTGAAATAGTAGATGTAGTAGATGTGAAAGTAGATGTATAATTACATTTTGACAAAATACAAATGTTTGTTTTTGCATATTTGTGAATTTATTTGAGTGTTTATTATTTTTATACATAATTGTACCATAACAGTACAGAGGTGAAGCTGTAATTAGATTAGAACTGTGTTTATAGCTGGATAACACGTGACACAAGTCAACAACGTCGTTTTCCACTGTATTAAAAAGGAACCATATCCTTTACCAGGTAAAGAGTTATTGCTTCTGTTACCTCTCTCCATCGTTTACTAATTTTTTCATATGGAGGGCCTCTCTTATATGCTTGTGTTAGCGTTGGTTCTTTTAGTCAGGCTGTAGCGTTAGCCTCTGCTAGCTAATCTTTTGGTTACGTGACTTTCAGCGTATTGTTTGGGGACGTCGCGTCTTTAAGTGGTTGAACAGGTTTGTTGTGTTGCCGTCTGACGTGAGAAACACCTCTGTGCAAATACTGCAAACAACTGTTGTTTGTAGAAATGCCACCTTTTAGAAATGAAAATAAGGAATGCCCACCACAGCTTCTCTGGCTCATAACCACCATGGCCCAACTTCTGTGGAGTCAAATATAATACGTATAAAATTATAGAATTTAAATTTGATTATATATATATTGATTTTTATATTTTATTTTAGACTTTTATGAATTGATATGTATTTATATAAAGAATATAAACATTTTGACACAAAATACACAGAAGGCTCTACCAATATTTTTAATCTAGAAAATGTATATACAGTATATATATTAAATAATGAACTTTTTATTTATTTATTAACTGTTAATCCTAACAATGGTTTGAACCGATTAAATATAGGATGCAAAATTGAAATGCCAATTAATGGGTGATTCAGTGTTTTATGTGACGGGTGGCAACCATACTTGTTTGTGTTGCATCTACATTTGTTAAACATATACAATAAAATGAATGAATGCTAATAGTCCAGGGCGATTTTCGTGATTAATTTAGTTAATTTGAATTACAGTTTTAATGTGATTTTCAAAACGGAATAATCACGATTTTACATACAGACATTTTATCTTTTTAATCTAAAATATCCGAAAATGCTACTCATTTCTGAAGTGTTTATCCGTCTTACCTTGTTTATCGATGCCTCTCACAGACAAGCACTTGCATATTTTCTGAACATTCCATCCAGGACTGAGCTATATTAATAGCCAGAGAAGGTCTGAGCATTCCCGCTAGTTCTATCAGGGTACTCTGTTGTGATAAATGGGAATTATTATAAAGTTCTGCTGGTGCAGTTCACCGAGAGAGTAAACTCCAGCTCAGGAGCTGTGGAAAAACCTCCTGCTAACCACGACTGTACAATCAGTACAGTCAGTAAGTTTTACTGGTCTCTTACTGTCTGTCGGGTGAGTAGACTGTACAGAATCTCTGATCATAAACGAATGCTTCTGACTTCATAATAAATTACAGATTACAACAAAGCAGCTGCGCTTCTCTTCTTCCCCTCACTTAATCTTTATATGTAAATGATCTGTAGTTCTGCTGTTGGTGTAAACAGAGAACAGTAATGCATTACATTGATAACTGATCATAGAGATAAAAGCATCCACAGATGAACTTTCCTGATTTGTGAAATCGTTTATCGTTCACATCACAGTGAACAATGTTGTTGAACGTGTTTTTTTAACAAAAAGAGTAAAATATTCTCACTTAAAATATACAAAACGATTACACAAAAACTGAAATACTGTGGGCATGTGGGAAATACCGTGGGAAACATCAGGTCATGTCGTATCGTAATTATTGTACACTGATCAAAAAATTACAGAAACATTTATAAATTACACGTGAACAAGAATCTGCGATACTTTGGGCCCTATTTTAGTGATCTGTAGGTGAGCCATCAATCACGAACCACGCAGTTTGATTTAGAGACATTTAAATCAGTCAGTGGTGCACCTGTGATAGCAATACGCCAGAAATTTACCTGAACACACCTCACTTCCAGACGACCACGCCTAGCAGCGTCGATCTATTCAGAAGTACTGTAGCTATTTAAACAAGGCAGGCACAAGGCATGAAAATAGACTGCAGATGGGGTGTAAGATAGCAATAAGCATCACAGTGTGCAGGGTGTAAGGTAGAGAGCCCTGACATGAAATAGTTCCTGATGTATTATATACCAAAAATACAAAAAAACTACATTTGCCCAAATTGTTGAGGAAGTAAACGGCTTACAAACTAGACTGGTGTACGTTGTTGAATGAACTCAGTGGTTATCTGTATGAACACTTCCATGAAGAGGTGAGACCAAGGAGAGGTGGTGCTACAAACACGATGTGAAACAGAATTAACCCTCTCTTTATTCATTATTTAACCATGTTAATAGACAACCTCTCTGATTTCCTATTTAATGTATCAATGCAAGTATTTACTTATTTTAATAAACCCTTCCAGTATAGTCTGCTTGTGTGTCAGTTTATTCCACTGTTCACCAACTTTGTTCAGTAAGAAAAGCCAGGATCATCCATTTTATAAGCAAATAAAAAGTTTGTGGTGAGAGCTGTAACCCTCACAGTCCTACTTGTGAGTACTTGGAGAGTGTCATGTAAAATGTTTCTTTTATTTCAGCTGGTTTAGCAGATCAGGTGTTTTGTTTGAAGAGAATAAGTAAACATGTTTTTAGATTTTATTTATACGCATAATACATTTAATATCATTAATATTGACATCTGTAGGTGTCTTTTCTCTACTAGAATAACCATTTGTCAGAATCACAACAATTCTAATAATATTCTAATTATAGAAATAGTTTAAACTGTTTATTGACACTCAGCCAAAACAGTTTAAAAAATCTAGAAGTAATAATCAATATCAGTATTGGTGAGGAAAAACACTTGTAGTTTTTGTAGAAGTCTGCAACTGGAGACAGAAATGTAACTGAATGTTTTGATTGTGTTTCAGAGCATGTGCCCAGTGAGGTTGTGAAAACTGTTGGAATTACCATTGGTGTACTTTTTCTTGTGGGTGTCCTGGCTGGAGTCCTGGCTGGAGTCATTTACATCTATAACGGTAAGCCATCTCTCTCTGTTAGCACATGCCTGCAACACATTTTCCAACATCTCTGTTTTTCTTGAATATATTTACATGTTTTAAAATGCACACTGCTAAACTCACTTCTAGTGCACCAGTCACATGATCTGTTTCTGAAAACTTTCCACATCTGCATATCTGTTCCTTTATTTAATTAGGACCTTTTTATTTTCCTGGAGTGATATAGTAAAATTCATGTTTGGTAAACCGCAGTGAATGTGTAACAGCTCAGACGGGAGTTGGACGCTTAAGATACTTTAATACAAGGGTCAAAAACCAAGAGCATAGTTGTAACACAGGCAAAACCAAAGAGAGACATGCAAAACATCAGAGACAAATGATGAGCCAAAATAGTGCTGAAACGAGAGACCAGAAAACAGGTAAACACAGAATTAACAGAGGAAAACGAATAGAAACAGTATGAGAACACTCAGTATGTTGCTGGTTAAACAGTAAATGAAGGTCAAACCGGTTTACATACACTTCAAAATTAACAACAGCTGAAAAAAATCTAGAAATCTGGAGATGGGGCGCTGAGTGGTCCAGCGCTCTAAACCGCTGCCACTATGAGCGGGAGGTCGGAACCTAGCCGCTGTGCTTTCCTCCGAGTGCGCTAGCTGCTCAGATAATGATGCACCAGCAGCAGCTCGAAAAAAGGGGTGACTGACTTCACACGTGTCGGAGGAGGCGTGTGCTCGTCCGCATCCTCCAAGAGTCGCAGGTGCCACCGTTGAAAGGGGTGGGACAGTTGGATAACCAAATTGGGAGAAAATGGGGAAAAATCTGAAATAAATTATTAAAAGAAAGAAATCTGGAGATGATGAACGTGAGAGCAAAATGTGATTGGTTTAAATCTGGACACTTGATACTGTTAGATGCATGCTGGGAATTATAGTTCTGGAGCAAAGTTTGTCCATTGGTCATAGTTTTGGACTCCATAGTCAGTATTATTCTCCCCCAAAAAGTCCATGTAGGCTGATGTACTACACAATACGACCCTCAACGTCTGCAGATGCCCCACTAACGCTATTGCATGGCAGACAGACAGACTCAGTGTTAATAGGAAGGGTTCTTTCCTCAAAGTAAATCTGCCTTGTTTATTTGACAATACAACACAGCTTCAGTGAACTGATGTTTGTATGCTTCCATACCTCCTCTCTTCATTTCATCCAGTCATCAACTGGAGGAACATCAGTTTTAACAGACCAGTGCATCAGAGGTAGTTGATATCCTATCCTAACAAAGCGGTCAGTCCAGTGGCAGAACTAGTTAGGGAGTTTTAATTTTGTTCTCAGTGTGTTTTGGTTCTAGATATATCAGAGGTAAATTAATTCTCATATTCTATTAATTCCTGCCCTTTCATTTCAGATCACTGTGTGTTGTAATTTTTTTTATTCACTTGTACTTTCTACTTCTAGTTGAGGCTTCAAACAGTGTGCCTTTCTGAACTGAGTTTGTCAAAATACAATTTCCAATGCAAGATATGAAATAATATGAAAATAACACCTACTAAATAAATGATCTGTATATAAAATGGGGCTGTTAGATTAATATCTTATTTTCACTAAATGAATCAAAGAAAAAATACCTTGTTAAATTTAACCCTGATTCATGGACTTCCTTGGTTCCCTTTATCCTGGAGTGTCAATAACCATGATAACGACTCTTCAGCAGAAACATTCAATGAACACCGCTGTTTAATTTATCTGTTACTTGCCATAAGATTTTGTGACTTTTCAGACTTCTCTATAAATTTCTTCTCTATAATAATAATCACTTAAACTGCCCCTGCTCTAGAAAAAGACTACCCCAAGAAGCAGACTGCCCCAATGCTTTCGAATTAGTTAATTAATCGATTAATTAATCACATAAAAAGTAACATGTAAAAAATAACAATCATTAATCACCTTCCTTGATGCCCTTCTGACAGCAGCTGAGATTGGCTTTGCTGAGCCGTAACTTTTAACATAACACAACATTAAGACACTGTTGCTTTTTTTGCTGGTCTATGATATATATAGAATTAAAATGATAAGCTCTGGAAATTGCACATGTAACATGCAGCATGTTGTCTAATGTTTTGGCTGTGGAAAAGTTAATACATTGTTTCCTCTGGGTTATAATTGTGATCTAAATACGCATGGTATATTCTGTTTCTGAAATAAAGAAATGTGGAATTGTAAGTGTATGACAGTTGTTCATTCATTGATTTACTACTGTTCTACAATTTACTTGAATTGCATAATTTACAATACGTTAATATAAAAAAATTGATGCATGTAATTCATTTAGATTGATTAATGACAGAACATGTAATTAATTACACAAATAATAATAAGAAGTCTGTCCACTTTTGTGGTTTATTTGCTAGTATGCCCTTATGGCCTTCACAAAACGACAATTAAAGACAAGGATTTGTGAACAAAAATTTACAATCAGGAAAAAGATGAAAAATCCCCAGTAGCTAGACATTAGAGGTGTGCCAAAAAATCAATTCATATAAGAATCCTGATTCTCAATTACTACGATTCAGAATCTATTTAAAATGTCCCAAAATCGATTCTAAGTCGTGCTGAAGTTTGTTTTGAAACTTTTCCGCGCACGCGTGTGTCCCAGAGCTTGCTGCGTGGTGAAGTCTCGCGTAATTACAAAATTAGAAATGAGACTTCACCACGCAGCAGACTCTGGGACATCTCTGGGAGATTCAACTGGTCCCGTCTTCGTTGAGGGTAAAGATATGGAATCATTTCGGTTTTTACCGAATGCCAGGGAAGACCGAGCTTGACTCCTACAGACAGAGGCTTGGTACATTGGTACAAATCAATATAGTAAATCCAAAAGGCATTTTGTTTAATTTGTTTTGAGTAGGATATGTTTATTTTTTTTTAAGATTGCGATTATTATTATTATTTCATGAGTTTCTGATTATTATTATTATTGTTATATCATATATTCTGTTTTCTGTAATATTCTTATGTTTCCTATTTTTGCACATCATTGACGTTTGTATATTTATTTTTTTGAAGAACACTACATTATACTGTTGACCTGTTAATGATAATGCTAAGTGGGGCGGGTTGTACACCTGGTTGATTCATTTAGTAGCGTGTCTGGTGTACACTGAGGAAGGCCTACGGACCGAAATGTTCGTGTTTTATCTGTGAGTCAAATAAACACACTGGACATTATACGAGTGCTGTCCGATCCTCTTCATTTTTCGGATTGTCTATTGTGGATTCAGCACGTGAGAAGAACAGGGCAGCCTGTTTGTTGACTTTATTGAACAATAGCTTTTTCCCATGGCCAATTCCAGGATTCATATTCATGACTTTTTCACACTTTTAAATAATAAAGTTATATTTATTCTAATAAAATCTTATCCTTGCTTCTCTGCTGACTCCAGGCTAAAGTCTTTATTCTCAGTAAAGCTCTCACAAAATAAGAAGTCCCTGCCTTGTCATGTCATTTACTATAAATCATGATGCATTATGGGAATTTATAGTGCCTCAAAATCATGTTCAAAGTCCACAAATACGATTTGGATACTTATAGACAAATGGCTGACATACTCAATAGTTCCCTAAAATGTAAACAGCCATTTCAGCCATTCCATTTCAGCCATTTCAGTCACAGCCTGTCAGTTTTAAAGAACCAATCCTTGACTCTCTATCAGAACCTTGACCCATCATTATAAAACAGTTAATAATTATAAATGTCATCTTAAAAGAACATTCAGGCATGCACCATTTCACAAGTTTACACCTTCTTCCCCATCCAGAACAGAACAGAACAGCTTGTATCCAGCACTATTTCTCCCTGTTTGAGTGCATTGCTGGAAGATGTGTGGAAAACACATCCACTGTGTATTTAAATTAATTGATAATATTAATATAATAATTTTAGTTGTTTAAATTAAAACACATTGATATAATTGTTGTAATATCTGAATATTTACACTGTTCCATTTATTCTTTCAGATCATTAAAAAGTAAAGTTCTTGTTTTCACTCATTATTCACAGTTAAATACGTTCACTGTTTATCTTTTACTCTGGACAATAGCCAGCAGTAAATAATCATGATGAAGTTACAAAATGAATATGATCAGCTGTTGAAACAATAAGAAATGTTTCTAAGTTAAGCCACTGCTGACCAGCCCCTGCCACTCTGCACTGGTCTGCCCTGCCTTGTGTCTTTCCATCACTCTTGTTTTCCTTTCAGAACTTACATTTTGTTCTTGATTGTTTACACAATGAGACACAATGACCACAACATGTAACTCATGTACCAACCCCCTGAACCAATTCTGCTAAACTACAAGTACAATTCCTGCTTTACACTCAAACTGCAGTTCTAAAACACACTTTTCCGAACATGCAACATCTTATTTATACATCACACACAATATAACAAGTAAGTTTATTGGAGTAAACTAGTTTCTGTATATTAGAATAAACACTGGTTTTTGTGTCCATGTTTTCATTCTTACATTTCTGTTTACAGAAAAAAAGAAAAGAGAAGAAATCAACAAAGGTAAACAACTTTTTTTCTAAATGATCCAGATAATTATTAGTTTGCTGAAACTGTTGTGGTTAATAATAGCATATAGAAATCTTGTATCTCAGCAGTTAGTTCTGGAGCAATGAGGTTAATGGAGCTGACAAGTAATAAAAGCTTTTACCTTACCAGTTATCACTGGCACTTTGAGGCTAATGTAGCTAACATGTAGCTAGCGTTATCATGAAGCTCTCCAAATCTCACCTGAAATTCACGCTGCTCCATTTCCAAGACCTCAGCACACTTTTCAGTTGGGAGCATTGGTGTAGGAACCGGGGGCAATATCAGAAATAGGTGGATTGGTCCCCCCAAATATTATATCGTTCCTATTAATGAGGAGACAGGCCAATGACCACTGTGTGAATAGGAAATCTCTTAACGCAAACATGGAGCCGGTTCATGGAGAAAGTTTCGCCTCTCAGAAGGAACAGCCAATCAGCTTGCTGGTTTTGTGGAGCATTAATTCAGGATTGCAGGATTACTGTAAGCTATAATGAACGAAAATTGTGTTTTCCACCTGATCCAACAAAAGAGCTAATAAACAATCCTTTATTGAGTTTACCTGTTTAAAAAAGCTCTAGAATATACAGAACAGTGGAAATATACAGTATAATATGCAGGAACAGGGTTGAGAAACACTGCTCTAACCTGACTTCTGTTCATTTGTAGTTCACAGCAGGGGCGTTGCCTGGGTATCCAAAGATCCGGAGCTCAGCCAAACCAATTATAAGATTTTTTTTTACATATATTTTTTAAGCATCCTGCATAATATGTAGATTTATATTTGATGGATTTAAAGTGTGCTGTAATTCAGCATGGTTGATTGTTGCTGTCTTATTAAAAAACATTAAAAAACTTGGAAACAAGAGGGAAAAAACTGCATGTGACAGAAAATGAAAATTACAAACTCTAAAAACATTAAAAAACATCACTAGCTTTCACGGCATAGAGTTTCCCCAGTTTCCCCAGCATTTTATGGAACAATGTAATTTATTCCTAATTTCCAGTAGCAAAATTATGGTTGCCTTTTACTGTTGCTCACTTAAACAAATTAGTGAAAGGACCTCTGATCTGAGGTATCAGAGGTCTCTGATCTCCTCTGAACATCACACAGGCCCAGTTATTAGTCAGTGATTCCAGTTTACTTCCAAACTTAAAATTTCAGCCGTCCATAAATAACATTACCTTCATACAGAGAAAGAGAATAATACTGATGTACAGCTTTGTTATTTAGTTACTAAAATGATGGAGCATGATGTTTGTCAGTAACAGTATTTAGTTAAATCGAATAATAAGGGATGGGCGATATGGAAAAAAAATCTTATCACAATATAGTTTTCCATATCAGCCAATATTGATATGTATCACAATATAAATCAAATCACTTTCTGTTACACAGGTTTCTTTTTACTCATAAGTGACAGAATAAGGGAGTTATGGCCAAGCTCACTAGCAGGCTCAGAGCCTTGTGGACAGACACTAGGATGTCCACATCTTGCCAGGTGGGCACAAGGTGCTCAGACAGCTTTTAAATTAATTTTAAAAAGTAATTATACATCCATACAGGTCCACAGGCAACTACATAAAGCAAAATACAATAGTATATCACAGTTTTAATTTTGACAGGTGATTTTCATACAGTTTAGTCTTAGTCTTTTGACTAAAATGTATAATAGTTTAAGTTACATTTTAGTCTATTGGATATTATTAGTTTTAGTCGCATTTTTGTCTAATAAATTTTGGTCATATAAAAAGTATGTATTACATATGTTTTACTGTTTTTCTATGTTATATTTGTTGTTATTTTGAGATTATTTACTGCTAATGTTTATTAAAATAATAGCCTTTAAGTTTTGTTGCATTTAAATTATGCTAACATTTAAATATTTTAAAGCAAGTGACCTGTAATGGAGGTGGGACGAATAAAGTCAAGTTTCTGAAATGATCCACTTCTACTGCAGTACAGATTTATACTAACATTACTGGCTTTCAGTGAACTAGAATTACATTACTTAACAAGTGGGATTGTTCTGGGCTCAGCTACTTAAACAGGAAATAGAAAGTAAAGTTTATCGAATCCTATCGTCCGTCTTATCATAGATAATATATATTTTCCTCGATAACTATCGTTATCGTTTTATCGCCCAGCACTACGTAGAATCATTAGCTGCTAACAAGCTGAGATTAGTCTAACTTAGTTAACTTAATAACAGCATAATATTCATCTGCATCTACCAGAGAGTACAGTTTGAGGAGACAGCAGGGTGTGATTTGGGACAGGGCCTGTAGACTCTCACCCTATAGTGCTGCATGTTGCTGATGTCACCAGAGAGTGCAGTTTGAGGAGACAGCAGGGTGTGATTTGGGACGGGGCCTGTAGGCTCTCACTCTATAGTGCTGCATGTTGCTGATGTGACCAGAGAGTACAGTTTGAACACCTCTAAACACTACTGTGCACGTAGAGAAGAGCAGGGAGGGAGCAGCAGTGCTAGAGAAACTATGTGCGTTAAAACAAGCTGATGGACTAAACGTTACAGAAGGTTGGTGGCTTTACTATAAACATTATGTTCGGGTCGAGAGTGAAAGTGAAGGCCCCTCAGCTGCTCGTTTCTGACTGGTGAAGAAATAGGTAAAAGTTTTATTCACATGTTTAATGAGGAGACCCAGTTTTACTTCAAATGCTTTGGTAACCCTTTCCTTTACAGTCCCCTAAGTTCTATGTATTAATTAGGTAATTCTGAGGTACAAACTCTGAAGTAATAAGTAATTATTTAGGTAACAAAATGGTAAGTACCTGGACAGTCTTGCCTAATTACACTGAAATACCTCACAGGTTCTAACTGTTAACCAGGTAAGTGCGAGGTTTAAACTCCAGTAACATAATGATAAGTACCAACACACTCTGTCAGGATGGTACAGGCAGGAAGACGGGGAGGCGGACACAAATGCAGGTAATGCGGAGTTTTATAAAATAAATAAACAGTGAATCAAATAAATGAATAAACAAATAACCAAAACAAACAAGTGAAGCAAGAGAACATAAACCTAAATAAACAAGAGATACTAATAACAAACAAACAGGGAGACTAATGGAAGAAAACAAACTAATAACTAAAACTAGATAAACAAAACAAAACATGGAAATAAACAAGGAGAAATAAACTAGGAAAAACAAGAAATAAGCAAGAAGATAAATACAGAACAAAGGACTAGGGCTTAGGCTGTAAATACTAAGAAACACTGAGAGACAAAACAACAGGAGAAGGTGCAAAGACAGACGAGGACGAAGTGACACAGGAGGACTATAACACCTGGGGCTAGGGGGCGGAGCTACAAATGAACACAGGTGGAAAAGTACTGACACTGGTCACGTGGGGAACACTCAGGCACGAGGACAGACAGGAAACAGGGCAAGGACGTGACACAGTCCCTGTACACTGATGAAAGCAGAGCTTTTCTCTCTGGTTTTACTGAGTTTTTACCATGTAGGTCAACAAATAACCCTTTGTAGAATTACCTGCTGTAATTATAATTTACAACACTGTGTAAATAACAGAACTTTGTGCTTATTAAATGAGTAAAAGGACTGTAAAAGAAAGCAGAGCTTATTTCTCTGTTTTTACTGAGTTCTTACCATGTAAAAAAATAGCAGCTGATAAGACTTGAAATGAAGACAGATTTTTTTGCAATGGTGAAACTGTTTATTGAAATTATTTATTACTTTTGTCAGTTCGCTCTTTTTACACAACTTTTCCTGTACGACAATTCCCTTAAGATTTATTACTCCACTTATAAAGCTTGCAAACATGACTAAACTTTACAGTATATTCAGTCCAGACTACCAAGTTCCATAAACACACACAGACACACACACACACACACACACTTAACACTTAAACTGGCTTAAAAACGGAAATATAAAGTATACTGATTTAACTCCATACCAACTGCCCAAACTTTAGAGTGGAGAACACACACACACTCTCCCCTTCTGTCTCTTACACACACACACACACACACACACAGGCAGGACCCACTGTCTCTAGGCCCACCCCTTCTCAACACTGATTGGCTAATAGCATGCCAATCATTCCAATAACCTGAAAAGCTTTGCCTCACCCTTTCAGTCTCAGATGAAAGAACGTTCTCTACACTGCACCTTCTGAAAACGTTAGGGTCTACAATAACAGAAGAGACTGACACATCTAGCACTCATACAGTCAATTCAATTCAATTAAGCACCACAGAGATGCCAATTTTATGGTGACAGTGGCAAGGAAAAACTCCCTTTAAGAGGAAGAAACCTTGGAAGGAACCAAGACTCAGAGGAGCCCATCCTACTCTGGTTGACCCGCTCAGTACAAACAAATAACAAACAACAAACAAATAACAGAACAAAACAGTACAGAGAATTAATGTGAACCATTGCTAATATAACAGGTACTCATTTATGGATATAAGAATGTGATGGGCACAAACTATAGAGCTACGGCTTATACAGAAACAGATTCTGAGTGTGTTAATGTTAATCAGTGCAGGGCTGCAGAGCTGGAGTACAACACAGCGGGCAGTGGAGAGCCAGGATGGGAACATCAGGAACAGGGCATCTCCATACATATAAAAGAGATAGATAGAGAAAACAGAAAGGAAAGAAAGAGAAACAGAAAGCAGAAGTTAGAAAGGTTGTGTAATAATTCTGATGAGTAGAAGGACAGGGCTGATTCCTGAAAGCTGGAACCACAAACGGACACATCCAGGTCGAACGGCCGGCCAGGCGTCTCAGCACATGTGAGAAAGATAGAGAGAGAGAACAGAGAGGGGAGGGAAGAAAAAGGGGTTAGAATGGTTTTACGAAACTCTGCTGGAGTGGGATGGGGACTGAGGCAGCAGCTCGGGAAATGGGGAGAGAAAAAGAAAGCAGATGATTAGGACAGGGTTTATATATGCTGGATAAGCTGTAAGAGGAAGAAAATTGTAATGAGACATTACTCAAAAGCTTGAGCAAATAGAAATGTTTTGAGTTTAGATTTAAAGATTGAGAGTGTGTGAGTCCCGTATATTAATAGGGAGGCTATTCCAAAGTTGGGGAGCTTTATAAATGAACGCTCTTCCTCCTGCATAGTTTTTTCTAATACGCGGGACTAATAACAGGCCAGCGTCTTGGGAGCGGAGTGAACATGGCGGATTGTAAGGAGTTCCTGTAGATAATGCGGGGCCAGACCATTGAGGGATTTATACGTCAGGAGAAGTATTTTATAATCTATATGAAATTTAACAGGTAGCCAGTGTAGGGATGAAAGAATAGGTGTAATGTGATCAAACTTTCTGGTTCTAGTAAGCACTCTCGCGGCTGCATTCTGAACTAGCTGGAGTTTATGGAGTAATTTATGTGGACTTCCAGCCAACAACGCGTTGCAGTAGTCCAGCCTCGAGGTTATGAATGCATGTATCAACTTCTCAGCATCTTCCAGAGTGTCAGGTGCGGGTGCAGGGAGGACGCGGAGGCGGACGCAAATGCAAACAAAAAGGGATTTATTAACGAAAACAAAAACAAAATACACATGGAATAAACTGAAAACAGGACTGAGGAAACTGGGGAACACATAGAGCACTGACAGACGATAAACGTACAAGGATCGACACCGGGGAAATGGAACACGGACCTTAAATAGAGGTGCACACACACAGGAAACAGGAAACACCTGGGACGAAGGGGCGGAGCTACAAATGAACACAGGTGAGTGGAAAAACACTGGGAATGAAACACAGAGGAGCCGGGTCACATGAGAACATACAGACAAGAGAACAGACAGGACATGACAGAAACCTCCCTCTAAACGCGCAGCTCCCGAGGCGCGTAAAAACGAACCCCGGGGGCCGGCGGCGGGGGCAGGCCGGGGAAAACAGGAGCCGAGACCGGGGACTGAAACCGAGACAGGACAGAGAACAGAGACTGGACAGGGCTTGAAAACTGAACAGGGGACGGAGACTGAACAGGGAACTGGACAGGGGACAGAGACTGGACAGGGAACGGAGACTGGACAGGAGACAGAACGGGAGACTGGACGGGGAACTGGACAGGAGACGGAGACTGGACGGGGAACTGGACAGGAGACGGAGACTGGATGGGGAACTGGACAGGAGACGGAGACTGGATGGGGAACTGGACAGGAGACGGAGACTGGACCGGGGACGGAGACTGGACAGGAGACGGAGAAAGGACAGGACCGGACACGGGAACAGGGACGAGAACATTGACGGGGACGGACACAAACACAGTGACTGGGACAGGAATAGAAAAACCACAGGGAACAGGAACAGGAACAAACACAGACACGGGGACCATGACAGGGAGAGAAAGGGGCACAAAAAACACAGGAGGGTGCCCAGGACCAGCAAAAGTCTGTGGGGACAGCCTGGGCACAGTACTGGGGGCAAAGTCAGGAGGCCCCGGGACAGGCCTGGAAACACGGGGCTTGGGACCAACCATTGTTCTGGGAGTTGGCTTGGGGGTGTACAAAGTTCTAGGAGTGGGCACAGGATCAGAGACGGCCGGAGCCGTGGGCACAGGGTCAAAGGCAGCGGGTACCACGTGGGTGGCAGGCACTGCTGGTGCTGGAGCTGAGGCTGTAGCAGCGGGAGCTGCTGGTGCTGGAGCTGAGGCTGTAGCAGCGGGTGCTGCTGGTGCTTGAGCAGGCGCGGCGGGTGCAGCTTGAGCAGGCGCGGCGGGTGCAGCTTGAGCAGGCGCGGCGGGTTCAGCTTGAGCAGGCGCGGCGAGTGCAGCTTGAGCAGGCGCGGCGGGTGCAGCTTGAGCAGGCGCGGCGATCCTAGGAGCTCGTGACCTGGGAGTAGGCACAGGAGCAGAGGCGGGCAGCCCAGGCACGTGAACTGGGGTGGCAGCGGGCACAGAGTCAGAGGCGGCCGGAGCTGCGGGCACAGAGTCAGAGGCGGCCGGAGCCGCGGGCACAGAGTCAGAGGCGGCCAGAGCCGCGGGAACAGGGTCAGAGGCGGCCGGAGCCGCGGGCAGCGCTGATACAGAGGTGGCCGGAGCCGCGGGCAGCGCTGATACAGCTGGCGAAGACGACGATTCAGCGGGAGCTGAGAGTGCGGCTGCCGCCAAGATCCGGCCTGGAACCGCAGATTCAGCAGTGGGCGAGGCTGTAGAAACCGGACCGGAGCTTGCTTCTGGAGCAGGAGTCGCAGACCTGGAATCCGGCCGGGCTGGAGAGCTGGAAGCAGGTGGGGCTTGAGAGCTGGAAGCAGGTGGGGCCTGAGAGCGCGGTGGAGCTAGCAGGCTAGCTAGCTTAGCCGGAGCTTCAGAGAGCGGCGTTTCCGCCGGCGCTTTCTCGGGGGGCGGCGCGGCCACCGCTGAAGTCTCTGGGAGCGGATGAGCCGTGGGGGTCTTGGAGCGCGGAGCCTCAGCCGCGAGCTTCTCGGAGCGTGGATGAGCCGCGGGGGTCTCGAAGCGCGGAGCCTCAGCCGCGAGCTTCTCGGAGCGCAGATGAGCCGCGGGGGTCTCGGAGCGCGGATGAGCCACGGGAGTCACAGAGCGTGGCGTCCCATCCGCTGGCTTCACGGAGCGTGGCGTCTTGGTCGCGGGATTCTCGGAGCGCGGATGAGCCACGGGAGTCACAGAGCGTGGCGTCCTATCCGCTGGCTTCACGGAGCGTGGTGTCTCGGTCGCGGGATTCTCAGAGCACGGATGAGCCACGGGGGTCTCGGAGCGCGGATGAGCCACGGGAGTCACAGAGCGTGGCGTCCCATCCGCTGGCTTCACGGAGCGCGGCATCTCGGCCACGAAAGTCACTGAGCGCGGGTAGAGTACAGCCCCTGGGGGAAACGGCAATGGAGTACGGGCTGGTGCGGGGTAGAGCTCCTCCTCCTCCTCGGAGCTACTGGGCGCACATCCCAGGTAGTCCCACGGGCTGCGCGCCACTTGCCTCGGGTACTCATGGCTACTGCCAAACACGGGATGAGACCCGAGGCTCACCGCACCAACCCTTAGCGCCCCCCCAAGAAAATCCTCCCCCGTAAAGGGATCCTCTTTATGCTGGCGGGACCCCTTAGAACGTCTACCCCGAGGCCTGTGGCGTCCTTTAGGCCTCGGGGATTCCAACGCCGGGGTCCCGCATGGTGCATGGCGGATCGCCAACCTGGAGCCGGTCCACTTATTTGCTGCGTCCATATTTGGTCGATCCTTCTGTCAGGTGCGGGTGCAGGGAGGACGCGGAGGCGGACGCAAATGCAAACAAAAAGGGATTTATTAACGAAAACAAAAACAAAATACACATGGAATAAACTGAAAACAGGACTGAGGAAACTGGGGAACACATAGAGCACTGACAGACGATAAACGTACAAGGATCGACACCGGGGAAATGGAACACGGACCTTAAATAGAGGTGCACACACACAGGAAACAGGAAACACCTGGGACGAAGGGGCGGAGCTACAAATGAACACAGGTGAGTGGAAAAACACTGGGAATGAAACACAGAGGAGCCAGGTCACATGAGAACATACAGACAAGAGAACAGACAGGACATGACAAGAGAGAGTATACTGCAGATTTTAGCTATATTTCTTAAATGGAGGAATGCAGTTTTGACTATGCTACATATGTGAGCATCAAACGAAAGAATTGGGTCGAAGATGACCCCAAGGTTTCTCACAGTTTTACCAGGTATAATTAAGTGACCGTCTACATCTACAGTATTAACATTTATGTTTTTATCAATATTAGGACCTAATAGAAGATAGATAGATAGATAGATACTTTATTGATCCCCGGGGGGAAATTCTTGGCATCCAGCAGCAGGTTACACAATACACAAAGTTAAAAAAGATAAAATATAAAATATAAAGATACATATAAATACAATCAAATAAGAAATAGAATATACAGTGTAAATGTACAGTCTTCGTGTGTGTGTGTGTAATGGAGATGGAGAATGGAGGTAGTGCAGTTGAACACAATAGACAGTGAACACCAGTTGATGTGCATAATGTGAGGATAACTGATGTCAGCCAAACAGAAAGTGCAAATACACAGTTATATAATAATTTAAATTAAATTAAGCAGTGCAAAAGATACGTAAACAGTAGATGACTTAACTAGTGAATGAACTACTAGTGCAAAATATGGTAGAACTATAAAAAGTGTTCTAGGCATCAGCAAGTCTGAGAGTGTGTCCATAGCTGGGGGTGTGTCCATGGTGTGGCCAGAGTGGCCGGAATGAAAAAGTTTCACAGAGTCTTTAGTTTGCTGTGCTGAGAGGAGTTGAACAGTCTTATGGCCTGAGGAACAAAAGACTTTCGGAGTCTGTCTGTGGAGCAGGACTGGGACAGCAGTCTGCCGCTGAATGAGCTCCTCTGCCTGGTGATGGTGCTGTGCAGAGGGTGGTGAACATTGTCCATGTTGTTCAGCAGCTTACTGAGGGCTCTCCTCTCTGCCAGTGGTGTTAAGGACTCCAGCTCTAATCCCAGCACAGAACCAGCTTTCCTCACCAGCCTGTCCAGTCGTCCAGCATCCCTCTTGCTGATGCTGCCTCCCCAACACACAACAGTGTAAAAGAGGACGCTGGCTACCACAGACTGGTAGAACATCAGGAGGAGTTTCTGGCAGATGTTGAAAGCCCTGAGCCTTCTGAGGAAGTACAGTCTGCTCTGAGCCTTCCTGTAGAGGGAGTCAGTGTTCACTGACCAGTCCAGCCTGTCGTCCAGGTGCACACCAAGGTATTTGTAGGATTTGACCACCTCCACGTCGACCCCCTCGATGGAGATTGGCCGCTGAGCAGAGGGCCTGGACCTCCTGAAGTCTATGCACATCTCCTTGGTTTTGGAGATGTTCAGCTGCAGATGGTTCATCTTGCACCACATCACAAATTCCTCAACCAGGCTTCTGTACTCCCTCTCATCATCATTACGCACACACCCCACAATTGCAGTGTCGTCAGAGAACTTCTGCATGTGGCATGACTCCGAGTGGTATTTGAAGTCTGATGTGTACAGTGTGAACAGGACTGGAGAGAGAACAGTCCCCTGTGGTGCTCCTGTGCTGCTGATCACTGTATCAGAGGAGCAGTCCCTGATCCTGACATGTTGTGGTCTCCCAGTAAGGTAGTCAGTGATCCAGGTGACCAGGTGCATATCCACCTCCATCTCCATCAGCTTGTCTCTCAGTAGTAGGGGCTGGATGGTGTTGAAGGCACTGGAGAAGTCGAAGAACATGACCCTCACAGCACCTCCCCCCTTGTCCAGATGAGAGTGAGCTCTGTGCAGGAGATAGAGGATGGCATCTTCCACTCCCACCTTTTCCCGGTACGCAAACTGCAGTGGGTCCTCAGCATGGTGGACCTGAGGTCTGAGTTGGTCCAGCAGCAGTCGCTCCATGGTCTTCATCACATGAGATGTCAAAGCAACAGGCCTGTAGTCATTCAGCTCCTTCGGGTGTGCCTTCTTGGGAACAGGAATGAGACAGGTTGTCTTCCACGTGGCAGGAACTCTCCCTATACGCAGACTCAGGTTAAAAACATGTTGGAGGGGCTCACCCAGTTGAACAGCACATGCCTTGAGCATTCTGGGGCACACTCTGTCCGGGCCAGCTGCCTTCCTGGGGTGAAGTCTCCTCAGCTGTCTCCTGACCTGGTCAGCAGTAAAGGTTGGTGGACTGGAGGAGATGATTTGTCTGCCAGTTGATAGTGTTGATGGTGGTGATGATGAAGATGGTGGAGGTGAGGGTGATGATGGTGCTGATGAAGATGGTGGAGGTGAGGGTGATTGTGCTGATGGTGATGAAGATGATGATGGAGGTGAGGGTGGTGGTGGTGGTGGTGATGATGATGACGGTGATGATGTTGATGAAGATGGAGGTGAGGGTAATGGTGGTGGTGATGAAGATGGTGGAGTTGGAGTTGAAGGTGATGGAGATGGTGGTGATGATGGTAGAGATGGTGGTGATGATGGTAGAGATGGAGAAGATGTTGGTGATGCTGCAGGAGGGTAGGAGGAGGGGGCAGCAGGAGCAGGACAGTCAAACCTGTTGTAAAAGTTGTTGAACTGGTTTGCTCTGTCCACACCGCCATCTACTGGGTTGCCGTTGTTGTTCTTGCACCCAGTGATGGTTTTCATTGCACCCCAGACTTCCTTCATGTTGTTGTCTTGCAGCTTTCTTTCCACCTTCTTCCTGCAAGACTCCTTGGCCTCTTTAAGACGTACCTTGAGTTCCCCCTGTACGCGCTTCAGCTCTACCAAGTTTCCGTCTTTGAACGCCCTCTTCTTTTGGTTGAGGAGGTCCTTGACGGAGCTGGTAATCCAGGGTTTGTTGTTTGGAAAGCAGCGTACAGTCTTTGTGGGAACAGCAACATCCATACAGAAATTCAAGTAGTCCGTAACACAGTGAGTCACCCCCTCAATGTCCTCACCATGTGGGTGCAGCAGCACGCTCCAGTCAGTGGTGTCATAGCAGTCCCTTAGGGCTTCTTCTGCTTCAGGAGACCAGACTCTGAATGAGCGTGTGGTAGTGGGCTGCCTCAGTACCAGTGGTTTGTACTGAGGCTGCAGGAACACCAGATTGTGATCTGATTTCCCCAGCGGTGGTAGTGGAATAGCCCTGTATGCATCCTTCACATTAGCATACAGCAAGTCTATGGTCCTGTTTTTCCTGGTGGGACAGTCCACAAACTGGAAAAATGCAGGCAGGGTAGAGTCCAGCGTTACGTGATTAAAGTCACCAGTGATCACATAGAAGGCGTCAGGGTGCTGTGTCTGCAGCGCTGCGACGGTGGAGTGGATGACGTCACACGCCGCCTGCACGTCCGCTCTCGGCTGGATGTAAACACACACGAGGATCGCGTGAGAGAGCTCCCGCGGCATGTAATAAGGTCGGAGACTCACCGCTAACAGTTCAATATCCCGACAGCAGATCACCTCCTTCACGTACACATGTCCAGGGTTGCACCATCTGTTGTTAATAAACAGCGCGATTCCTCCACCTTTCCGCTTCCCGCAAAGCACCGGGTCCCGATCCGCCCTCACTGAAGAAAAGCCGAGTAGCTGCACGTTAGCATCCGGCGTGTCGGGGGTGAGCCAGGTCTCGGTGAAACACAGCATGCTACACTCCCTGTAGAGCTTCTGATTCTTCACCAGACAGGCTAGCTCGTCGGTTTTGTTGGTCAGTGAGTTAACATTCCCCATAACCACCGACGGAACTGAGGGTTTGTACCTCCAGCGCTGCTCCGACTTCTTAGCCTTTAGCTTAGCCTTTAGCATAGCGCCGGCCCTGCAACCTCGGTACCTCCTTCTCAGATCATCCGGTATTGTGTGGACAATGCCCCCACGTCCCGCGGGTCGGAGGGCTAGCAGTTCTTCCCGGGAATAAACACGGTATTCCTCGCTGCCCCGCATATTTACACCAAAAATATCCTTAGGATATAAATAAGATGCACACTAGACGTGTGTAGTAGCACAGAGACGATAAATAAACGTAAAAAAACTCAGAAAAACACACAAAGAGACGGAGCTACTGGAACAGGCAGCCACTCGCGTCGGCGCCGGAAGTATTATCGGGACCTCAGTCTTATCAGAATTAAGTAAGGGAAAGTTGTTTGTCATCTAATTTTTTCTTTAATACAAAATCTCTTTAATACAGTCTCTTATTTGATTTTACAGAGCTCCTCGTTGGGTTTAGCAGATATGTAAAGTTGCGTGTCATCAGCATAGCAGTGAAAGTTAATACCATGCCTACGGATAATTTTACCCAGTGGTAGCACATAAAGAGTAATGGACCAGTATTGATCCTTGAGGGACACCATATTTTACTCTAGACTGATAAGAGCATTCGTTATTTAAGTAAACACAACACACAAATCGATCTCTCAGATAAGATCTGAACCAGGTGAGGGCAAATCCTTTAATTCCTATAAGCTTTTCTAACCTATCAAGCAGAATAGCGTGATCTACGGTGTCAAAGGCAGCACTAAGATCTAGCAGTAAAAGGATGGCATTACTGCCCCTATCAAGAGCTGAAAGTAAATCATTAGTTACTCTAAGTAGAGCTGTTTCAGTACTATGGTTTTGTCTAAATCCAGATTGAAAAACCTCATGCATACTATTACTTTGTAGATACAAGCGCAGCTGGTTTAACACTATTTTTTCTCGGATTTTGGCTATAAAGGAAAGATTAGAAATTGGTCTATAATTAGCAAGCTCGCGGGGGTCCAGATTTGGCTTTTTGATAAGGGGCTCAATGACCGCCAATTTAAGAGAATTGCGTACGTAGCCCATGCTAAGAGATGAATTTACTATTTCTAGTAATGATTTTACCACCTTTGGGAGTGCCTGTTTAAATAACTGTGTGGGTACTGGATCTAATATACATGAGGTTGATTTTGATGAGTTAATTACACTAAGTAAATCTTTTTCTGTAACCGGGCTGAAACACTCTAGGTGTGCCTCAGAGCTGAAGCAGCATTCATTAATATCTATAGGTAAATTTTGGGAGTGATACTGAATTTTTTGTCTAATGCTACTAACTTTATCATCAAAGAACTTCATGAAATCATTACTATTAATGTTGGCAGGGATAACGGAGCTAGTTTATTTTTGACTGCCGGTTTAGCCACAGTAGTGAAAAGGAATCTAGGATTGTCTCTGTTTTTCTCAATAAGCGATGAAATATACTGGGATTTTGTTTTAATTAGGGCTTTTTTGTAGTCTGTGAGACTATGCTGCCATGCTAGCCGGAAACATTCCAGTTTTGTGTGTTGCCATTTACGTTCAAAGTTACGAGTGGTTTGTTTTAATGTACGTGTGTGGTCATTATACCACGGTGCTAGCTTTTTATCCCTGATTTGTTTTATTTTTGTCGGCGCTACGCGGTCCAGGTTAGAGCGGTGTGTGGCCAATTTTGAACAGTTTGGATATTGATGCTCTAATAAAGCTGTTATTAGTGCCGAAACTGTGAGTTGTATTATTGCCAAGTCTGGGGTTTTGTGAGGCACCTGGGCTGGTAGCATAGAGAAGTTAGGACAGTGGTTTATGCTGCCATTGTTCAGAGTGTGTTCCTCTGTGTTAATTAGAGGACGGATATGTTTATTTTTTTGTGTTATATTTGCTATTGGAAGTCAGACTCTCTGTATAGATCTAATATTTCATATTTGATGGGAAGTTGTAAAACCCTGCAACTCCATCTTAAAATACATTACCATTAATATGTCCACAGCTGAAGACAGGCTACAGGAACTACAACCATAGGTTTATCAACGGCTCCAGAAGCCTTGATTTCTTTCTTGTTGATAATTGTCTCCATGTTTCCTAGTAAATTGTATTATATTTCATATTATTGTTTTACTTTTTCGCCAATTTTACAATGCCTTTCATCATTTTTTATGATATAAAAAAATTTATTCTCTAAATAGTTAATAATGTTAATTTTAAATCAGTAGTATGTTTTCCATGAAACAGTAATTAATAAATCCAAAAGAATGTATAAATATAGAAAACATTATATTTAATTTGAATAGATTTATCTATGTCTGTTCCATGAATAACTGGATTATTATTCTGTTGTGTTTGCAGTCAAATTATTACTGAACTCAGACGGAGACGGTCGTCTCCAACACCACAACCTCTCTCAGCGTCAGTGGGATCATGTGGAGGAAACTTTACTGAAGTCTAAAGAGGATCTGGAAGAGTTTAATCTGAGAAAGTTTGACCCATCAGATAGAGGAGTTGAGAAGCTGAAGAAAGTGATTGCATCATCCAAAAAAGCTCTGTGAGTATTTTATATTCAGAATATGCTGCTGCATTGTGTGTGTTGTGTGTGTGTGAGTGTGTAGCCCCTATCACGTGTGACATTTTATGATCATTAAACAGGAATCCCAGTAAAACTGATACAATACCTGGGAATTTGGCTCCTGTATGAACAGAAGGTTCTAGATAACAGATTTTACAGTTTATTATTATTATTGCATGAAACTTTATGGATATGAGCTAGAATAACAGCTATATACAACAGCTGGATTACTATTAGGAGAAAAAAAGGCCTATAAATTATAATCACTGAGTAGAAAAATATATTATCAAAACGATTTAATATTTTTTTACAATCCTATCTGGCCTGTCTAATATTTAAATTTAAATATAAATGTAAACAATTTTTATAAGTACATAATATAATATAATATAGTATAATATAATATAATATAATATAATATAATATAATATAATATATAATTATCTAATAATAATAATAATAATAATAATAATAATAATAATAATAATAATAGTTTATAGAAAAATGGCGATAAAACAAGCTTTCTTGTTTGCAGGTTTTTTTTTGTAATGGAAGTTTTTTATTGCACACTTCCTTCATACACTTTACAACAAATACAGGGCAAATCACCAGGTACATAAAAAAAGGGCAAGGGCATAAGTGTATTTGTCAGCATATCCATAGAGTCAAATGTGACAAAGAAAATAATAAAATTATAAGTGAATATAAAAGTAAATTATGCAGTTATGCCTTGTCCCGACGTTCCAGCTAACATCTTTTCATAAGAAGCAGTTTCTGTCATTAAATTAAACCATTCCTTTAACTCTGGTACCTTAGTTGATTTCCAATGTTTTTAAATTATTCTTGATGCGCTAATTACCGTATTTTTCGGACTATAAGGCGCACCGTATTATAAGGCGCACGATGAGTGAACGGTCTATTTTTAGTGTTAGTCCATACACAAGGCGCACTGGATTATAAGGCGCACTAAATGAAACTTTATTTATATCAGTAACAATAACTCTGAGCAATAAATCCTTCACAATATCTGTGAAAAATAACAACATCTCTGAGCAATAAATCAACAAGCACAGCAAGTACGTATTACTCCGCGACGCTCCTGACAACGGTAGCCGCAACGCTCCGACAGACCATAATATTATGTTGAAGCACAGCAAGTACGTATTACTCCGCGACGCTCCTGACAACGGTAGCCGCAACGCTCCGACAGACCATAATATTATGTTGAAGCACAGCAAGTACGTATTACTCCGCGAGGCTCCTGACAACGGTAGCCGCAACGCTCCGACAGACCATAATATTATGTTGAAGCACAGCAAGTACCGCATTACTCCGCGAGGCTTCTGGTGAATAAAACGGTTTTAAAACAGAGATAAAGATTGGATAAGTTTCATTTCTGGATGAAGTGATTTCCAGCGCTGTTTGGATATAACTGTGGATTACAGGAGACTGGATTGATGGATTCTCTTTAGTCTGGACGCGTTTTGAAGGTAGGACCTGTGGCTGAGCGCGGGTGTGTGTTCGGGGGGTGGCGGCAGTGACCGGAGGTTACCCCAGGACAAAAGGAGAGCCTTTTATTACTGGAAACATGCGCTCTGACGCAGCTCTAATTCATGAAACATACATCCTACAGTAAAAGCACAGTTCTGGAATCCGGAGAGCCAGACGGTTCGAATGGTGTATGACATGACCGCATTCGATGAAATATGGACGAACGATAAATGCAAATATGAGAGTTATGAATTATTAAAATCATAACCAAGGCATATTTCGCCCTAAATGTTTATTTTCTGAAAGGATATTCCGCTAAATAGGCTAAATAGCTCAAAAGCAGAGATTCTAAGCTTTAAGATGGTATATTGGATGTCTATATTGAACCTGTAACTGTTCATAACTATTCAGAAACACAGCCAGTTATGAAATATTAAATATTTCTGGCCCGCCGGTGGGCCAGCGCGTGTTAAGAGGTTAACTTTACTTAGAAGTGGGCGCTAAAAAGAAACAGTTTGTGCTATTACCCCAGAACGGGTGGAAAGGAAAGTTTACCGGCACCTTGTTCTGGCCACGGAGCTACAGTGGAAACTAGCTACCCTGAGCCACAGCCGAGAGGCAGTACGGCAGTCAAAGGTAACCGCGCGCTAGCCCAAGAGGGGGATCTTTTTCTGGCGTGGGTGAGGAATTCTGCACAACAGAGCGCCGTGTACCACATAAAAATCGAGGTCAGTAAACACAAGCAAAATCCATACACAAGGCGCACTGCATTATAAGGCGCAATGACGATTTTTGGGAAAAAATAAGTATTTTAAGTGCGCCTTATAGCCCGAAAAATACGGTAAACCTGTAATCAAGATTTCAAATTCAACCTTACTTGCATCTCTAACCGAATCTCTATTGCCTAGTAAGCATAACTGTGGGCAGACTGGTAGATTTTACTCCATCCAGTTACTCAGCACTTTTTAACACTCCTTTCCAGAACAATTGTAACAAAGCACATTCCCATATACAGTAAAAAATGTGCCCCTCTCTTTTTGACATCTCCAACAGCAGTCATTGTTTATAAGACCTATTCTATATATTTGGCATGGTGTCCAATAATATCTATGTAATATTTTATATTGGACAAGTTTACTCCTGGACTCCCTAACATATCTTCCTGAATTTGACCAAATTTCACTTTCTATTTCAGACCCCAAATCTCTTTGCCAAAGTATTTTTATACTGTTTTCATTATCTCTTCTTGCTTTTATTGCCATTCTATAAAACACAGATGCTTTCTGATTTTCTTTGGGTAAATGCAAATAATCTAGTAAATAATGCAAGGTTACACTTTTATGTTTGGTTATCATACTGCTCTGCAACTGTACGTATTTCCAGAAAATCCCTTTGCTTTCTAGGTTATATATTTCTAGTATTTCCTTATATGACATGAATATTCCACCCTTAAATATATATCTGTTATTGTCCGTAAACCTGCATTAAGACAGTGTTTCCAGTATACGGCCTGTTTTCCTATCTTAATCTCTGGATTGTTCCATAAGGAAGCATATGTCTGAGAGTATTGTGATATTTTATACGTTTTATGTACACTGTTCCACACTTCTTTGGAATGAACAATAATTTGATTTGGAGGGTCTTTCCAACATATGCGTTGTTACAAAGCCTCTAAAGGCTGAAAAGGCTCTGCTAGTTCTCGCAACCCATGCTGTCTCGTCATCTACTTTATTCCAGTGTTTAGCCAAGTTACTAATCTCAAATGCAAATTTGTACAACTTTACGTCTGGCAAAGCCAGACCGCCTTCTTCTCTAGAAGCATATAATTTCTTTTATATTTAACCAGGTCAGATGCAGTAGTCTCCTCAGATTGTCTGTTTAGGAGCGGTTCTTAACAAAGACTACCTGATCTGAACTAACTATGGACAGTATTCTGTCCTCCAACAGTGTGGCTCAAATCTTTGAATTTTCAGAATCAGAATTTTGGACTACAAAACTACATGTATTAAGATAATTTGCTTGTAATTTACAGGGTTTCTTTGGGGCCCACCTTTTTTGTGTATTACTGATATTAGCGCTTCATTTAAAGTTTGTGTGAGTAATCCACTGTCCGTTTTGATATCTATGAAGGCTTTATAGTATTCTACTGGAATCCCGTCTGCTCCCGGTGACTTCTGTGCTTTCATTGATAAAATGGCCCTGCGTACTTCATCTTGTGTTATTGGGGCATAGAGCACTTCCACCTGTTCCATCGTTATCTTTGGAAGATTTATGTTTTCTAGGTATGTATTAATTTCATTAGAGGTCACTTTAGAGGTGAAACTATTTAAGTCTGAGTAAAACTGAAAGAAAACTTCATTTATTTCTTCAGAGGAGTAAACTAGACTTTTTGATGTTTCAATTGCTGGTATGATATGGGATGAATCTTGTCTCTTTAACTGCTGCGTATGAAGTTTCCTTTCTTTTTCCCCCACTTTCCTAATAATTTGTTTTTAATCTTTTTTATTAATGATTTATTCTGCCTTCCTATGATACATTTCATTAAGCTCATATTTAAACTTCTCATGCAATATATTATTTGAGTACTGTCTTATAAGCTCTTTTTCTAATTTAGAAATGTCTATCTCCAGCTTTTTTATTCTAGCATTCTAGTTTGTTTTTTGTGTCTGGAGAGGTGGGCAATGATCTTTCTCCTAATACATGCTTTGGAGCATTCCCAGACTATTGAAATGTTTGTGTTTCCTATGTTAAGTTTGAAAAATATCATCCGCTAGTGATAAACTTTCATCTTTTAAGACAGATTAGATCTTTTAGATCTACATTAAGTTGAACCGGTGCATGGTCTGAAAGAGAAATCACCCCAATTTTACAGTCTATGACCCTGTCAACCATGGAATTATATATTAGGAAATAATCCAGTCTAGAGAATGATTTATGGAAGTTTCAGAAAAATGTATATTCTCTCTTTTTTCTGTTTATTAATCTCCAAATATCTACTGAACCCCAGTCTTTTGTTAATTTGTGAATGATAACTATCTCTAGGATACAATGATCCGTCATTGTATCCATCATTAGTGTCCATCATTTGATTAAAATGACCTGCAAGTATCATTTTTCCACTAACCTCTCCCAACATCTTATGGACATCATGAAAGAAAACGGACTCCATCTTATTGGGTGCATAAATATTGCACAGGACCAATCTAACTCCATACTTCAGTACATATAATTCTGGCCAAGTTGTCCTTTAACACCTTAACCAAAACCAAGTTTAGATTTTAATTTATGAGTATCATCACCCCGTGTTGTTTGGATGTGAATTAACTATGATAAGAGCGGGCACACTACGAGAGCAAACAGGAACTGAAGCTACACCAGACTGCGCTTTTACTCCATTTTAACTGCAGCTACGCTGTAAGAGCAACAGCAAACGCGCTTTTCAGAGCGCTTTTTCGGACAAGGCTGAGCGATTCTCACTTGAGCAGGGCGTGGCAAACCCCCTCATTCACACATTCTCTGTCTACACACCTCAGGGGCGTTACTCACGCTTTAAAAGACAGTCTGGTGGAGCTGATTTTCTATATATATTATTCCTTCACCCATACTTCTTGTCTCTCAGGACGAGGAGGTGGAACTGGCCTATTGCTCGCGAATGGCTTAAAATACACTCCACTATTACCTGCAAACTCATACAACTCGTTCGAGTATCATGCCATGAACTTGACATGCTACTGTCTTCTATCCCCGAGCAAGATTGCCCCATGCTCATTCTAGGGGATATGAACATCCATCATGACAGTACCAGCTTCACAGACTTCTCATCCCTCATGCAGTCTTTCGATCTGGAGCAGGTCCCCAGCCCCCCAACACATAAAGCTGGCAAACATCTAGACCTGATCTTCACTCGTAACTGTGACACCGACTCTTTAATTGTCACTCCTCTGCACCTCTCAGACCACTTCTTCATGCAACTAAACGTTCGCATTTCGAAAAAACCCACAGCTACTCCTACTATGGTCTCGTTCCGCCGAAATCTTCGAGATCTCCCAGCAGACCAGTACTCCTCGCTGGTGACTGACAATATGCCTCCACTAGGCTCATTTTCATCACTCAGTGTTAATGATGCCACTGATACTCTTTGCTCCACATTAAGCTCCTGTTTGGACGACCTCTGTCCTCAAACATCTCGAGTCATTAAACCAAGCAAACCGCAGCCATGGCTCAAAAATGACACGCTCAGGGAACTACGCTCCAAACTCAGAGCTGCTGAAAGAAAATGGCAAAAAAAAAAGCAAAACCAGACAGACCTAAAAAACTACCAACTGCTCCTGGCTTCTTTTTCAGCCAGCCTCACTGCTGCTAAAGCTGAATTTTATCACAAAAAAAACAGCTCCCTCACAGACTCCCGGAAACTATTTGCTACATTCAAAACACTACTCAACCCTCCACCTCCTCCTCAGGCTACCTGCCTTACGGCTGAAGCACTTGCCTCATTATTTACTGGGAAAGTGGCAGCTATCAGCAACCAGTTTACTGATGCGACATGTAGCAGTCCTACATCATGCTCTGCTGCCCGGTATCCATCTACCGAAGGCGTCGCTTTCTCCTCGTTCTCTCCTCTCACTGAGAACGAGACACTGGCTCTCCTAACGCGTAGCCGTCCTACTACGTGTCCACTTGACCCGATTCCTTCAGACCTTCTGCAAACCATTGCACCTGCAATCATTCTGGCTATTACTCACACGATCAATGCCTCTTTAACATCTGGTGTGTTCCCGACTGCTTCTAAACAAGCACAGGTCACACCACTGCTTAAAAAGCCTTCTCTCAACCCCGCACAGGTTGATAACTACAGACCGGTCTCACTACTGCCTTTTCTTTCTAAAACATTAGAAAGAGCAGCTCTCAATCAAGTCTCTGGCTTCCTCACCCAAAATGACCTCCTGGACCAGAACCAATCTGGTTTCAAGAAAGGGCACTCTACTGAGACGGCTCTGTTGTCTGTGACGGAAGCGTTAAAAACTCCTAGAGCTGCAGGACAGTCCTCAGTGCTCATTCTGCTGGACCTCTCGGCTGCTTTCGACACAGTCAACCATGACTTCCTCCTAACTATACTCTCAAACATGGGGATCTCAGACAATGTGCTGTCATGGTTCAGATTGTACCTCACTGGGCGCTCGTTCAGGGTGTCATGGCAAGAATGGCTGTCCTTAGCCCACTCGTTATCCACTAGGGTTCCCCAGGGTTCGGTACTGGGACCTCTTCTCTTCTCAATATACACCACCTCTCTAGGTCGGGTTATCTGCTCACATGGTTTTTCCTACCACTGCTTTGCTGACGACACTCAGCTATACCTGTCGTTCTCACCCGATGATCACTCAATCTCTGCATGAATATCACAGTGTCTCTCAGACATATCCGCATGGATGAAGGAACATCACCTCCAACTAAACCTCTCAAAGACTGAACTTCTGGTCATACCAGCAAAACCTTCTATTCAACACAACTTTGCCATAACCATCGACTCGCTCTCTCTCTCACCAACAAAGGTTGCTAGGAACCTGGGTGTCATGGTTGATGACCAGCTTCTCTTCACGCACCATGTGGCCTCAGTTGCTCGATCCTGCCACTTTGCGCTTTACAACATCGGAAAAATTCGACCGTTTCTGACGCAACAGGCCACCCAACTCCTGGTACAAGCTGTGGTAATCTCACGCCTCGACTACTGCAATGCCGTACTAACTGGCCTCCCGGCCTGTGTAGTAAAACCACTCCAGATGATCCAGAACACAGCAGCACGCCTGGTCTTCAACCAGCCAAAACGGGCACATGTCACTCCGCTGCTCATTGAGCTCCACTGGCTACCGGTTGCTGCTCGTATCAAATTCAAAGCGCTTACAATCGCCTACAAGGTGATGACAGAACAGGCTCCTTCCTACCTGCACTCACTCCTGAAGGCTTACGCTACCTCCCGGCCGCTGCGCTCCTCCAATGAACGCTCTGCTCTGCCAAACACTCACACAAAGCAATCCAGACTGTTCTCATACAGAGTTCCACAATGGTGGAACAAACTACCTTCCACTACCAGATCAGGAGAATCTCTCGCTATCTTTAAGAAACTCCTGAAGACAGAGCTCTTCAAAGAGCACTTACTCTCCTAACACCTCTAACAAACTAACTAATTCTAACCTCATCTCCTTCTTCCTCTTCTCTACTCCTCTATCCCATTATTTCCCTCTGACCTCCTTAAGGCCCTATCTAAAGATGTTTTATTTTTAACTTCTATTATTTTTGTACTTAACCTCTTCTATTATTTGCACTTCAATATTGTAAGTCGCTTTGGACAAAAGCGTCTGCCAAATGTAATGTAATGTAATGTAATGTAATGTAACTATGAAAAACCTGTCCTGCCCAATCTCTCCTCTTGTTCGCAGTTTTTAAAACAACAAAGCAGCAGTTACAAATTTAAAAAGAAAAATAAATAGTAAGTGCGTTAAAACAGTTAAATATATAAAATACAAAAAATAATTTTTAGTGCTTTACATGAACAATTGGGGGGGTCGTCATATTATGAAGGTTTCATTATTATTAGAAATCTTTACCGAAAAAGCAAATATCATGTTTTAATGTACTGAAACACAGTTTAAAATCTGTAAATCTGAAACATCAAAAGGTGGAACCAAACGTGGTAAAATAATTCATTTGCGAATAAAACAAATGAGTTAACAGCAATACATACATATTGTTCGTATATTTTTTGGGGCTATTTTTAAGTTTAAGAGAACAATACACGCGTCAATAACCAAAGAATCACAATCCCCCCTTCCCCCTCTCCCACCACCCTGGGTGTTGGCTTTGTTTATTATCACTATTCTGATGTATCTTTATTTCTGTTCCAGGCTGAAGCAGTTCAATCTTACAGAAAAAAGCTGTGAGGTTCTGGCCTCAGTACTCAAATCAGAGAACTCGCTGACAGACCTGGACCTGAGTTTAAATAAACTGCAGGATTCTGGAGTGAAGAAGCTCTGTGAGGGACTGAAGAATTCACACTGTAAACTGCAGAATCTGAGGTGAGGGCATGACTTTCTCTTTCAACTTGATCACAAATAAGTTTAGTTAGTTTTGTGTCTCAGTGTGTGTCCAGTGTTCAGATTTCTGTTTAATTAGTAACATGAAATATAAAGACAGCACAATGTGTATCCGAAGGAAGGAAACATTTATGGAAAATGAAAAATGAAAAAGATTTTTATCCAGTTTAGACTCAAGGAAAAAGTTTCCCCTTCAGTCACAAAACATTGGATCACTGCAAAACTTTCATTTTACATCAGTGTTTTTTTTTTCCTAGAGACACACTGTGTTCATTTAAGAACATCATTACTTACTGTATAATGTGTATTATAACACCAACAGTCTGTCAGGTTAAACTTTTAATTATCAATTAGTATATAGAAATGTGTATAAATATAAAACCACAAACTACACAATCTACATTCTCTTCACTCTCAAACACATATACTCTGTAAATTCCTCCATCAGAATTGTTACTGTTCTGTAATTGGCTCTGTCATGTGATTTGTATATTCTGCAGTGTTTTATGATCTCAGCTGTTTATTCTTCCCCTGAATAGTTTCTTTTCAGTTTTAGCCAACAGAAGTGATGCAATTAGTCCTTAGATGTTTTTGGCCTTAGGTATCAAAAAAGGGATTTATCCTAAAATTATAATATATTCAAGTGTCCCAGAACATTTTGACCATCCATTTAAAACATGGTTGATTTATTGCTCTCTGTGCTGCAAAACAGCTGCAGACCACCAAGACATTGAGTCTTTGGAACCTCTACAGGTGCTTGATTGGGTTAAAATCTGGTGAACGATAATGGTAACATCCGGAACACTATGTTGTGTTCCTCAAACATTGTGTTATCCTGCTAAAAGAGCACACTGCCATCCACTCTTTACCAGAGCATTACACTCTATCATATTTTTCAATAGCTGTTTTCCTCATGTATCAGTGAATCCTGGGTGTTCTTGTCTGCAGTTTGTGGTTTGTCTCAGTTTAAATTACTGTATAAGCCTTGCTGTTTCAGAAATACACTGACCCAGTAGTCTGAACAGTGTTTCAGGTGTTTATGATGATCATTTCTTCACATCCAACATGCTGACGAGAACTGAACGATTAGTAACTGTATAACAGAGATCCCAGACCTTCACATGCAGCACAACTGATAGTGATCATAATGTCTTGACTGTTTACTAAATACTAGCAGTTAAATAACTGAGTGGGTTATGCCCATAGTGTTTTTAGTTTTTAGTTGTTTTTTTTGTTGTTGTTGTTTTTTTCATTTATTTGGTAATTCTAATATTTTTCATTAATCATGAGTTTGTCAGTAGTTCCCAAATAAAGGTTAGTTAACTGTAAAGCTGCAGTATAATGCTAATCCTCTAAAGAATGTGCATTTTACTATGAACACCTGATACAATGCAAATTTAGAGCTAGCTACAGAACAAGCTAAATCTGTGTTCATAACTAACAAAACTTAATTAATTACAAAACGATTCTATTGGGGGGGCACACATTTATCAGCTGTATATGCACAGAATGTTCACTGTGTGGAGGAACATCATGTTTAGTTTCAGTCTAAAAAAATAATGAAATACTGCTTGAGCATTCTGATTCTTCAGAAATCCAGCATTATCTTAGGAAAAGAGGACATTTTATTTCAATCCTTCACTTAAGCCCAATGTAGACTTCTACGTTGAACCTACGCTGTAGCCTATGCATTTCCAGCTATGCAGCGGAGTGTGTTTATAATTTTGCACGCACATATCAGTGGCTCTGCGTTGCTCTGCAGTTTTAACTGAGATGGCGGGAATGTGTGGGCAGGATCGCAAGGCCTGGCAGACCAATCACAGCTGCAGCTGTCCTCCTTCAGAGCTGGAGGAGGAAGAACCCCTGTGAGGATTAAGGCTCACATATAAGGGGGGATCATCCTACCACTGGTTAAACAGCTTTTAAAGGTCTCATTCTACTAAAATCCATTCTCTCTGAGTTGTATATACATGCTGCATATAAAACTGTTCTTCAGCCTCCCTTGTCTGCAGTAGCTGGTAAAAAAAATCCTCAGAAATACATGTTGATCAGAGAGACGTTAGGGTGTCTACTTCAACCATTGAATTTGTGGCCTCACTCACCTCAGCTCAGGACCACCCACAGGAGCTAACATGTATTTTTCTGTTTACTGCTCTGTTTTTCAGTGCTAGTTAGCTACCTTGTGTAAGTAACTCTAGATTTACACTAGGGAAGCATGGTTTGACAAGGTAGCTCAATTTGACAGAACACCGGTCGAAGCAGGTGTCGTTCGGGTCAGATTGTATGATATAAAGGGGGGCAGGTAGGCGTTCTCTGCTGCAGTGCTGTTAGCCAATCAGAGGTGATATATTTGCATGTGTAAGCAAGATCCCAAAACTTTATTTAAAGACCACTATTTCAGTGATCTAAAGCAGGGCTAAATGTAAACACCTGAGCACTTATTTTCACAAAAACATGGCATTCATTCATACTAGAGACCACAACTAGACTGTTTAAAATGAGTTTAAAAATGGTGTAATGAGACCTTTAAATGAATTTGAAAAAGTCTTTATACATCCATAGAGGTCTAATTTATAATATCAGGTGTTTAGCAGCACCAGCAGTGGAAGCAGTTTGAGTTCATATAAATTTGGATGTAATCTGTAGGGGAGAGTGAGGAGTTTGTCCGAGGCAGGTGGCAAAACTAGATGATGGGCAGCTGATCTGTGGAGGGTGATGGATGGGGAAGGCTGACTTCCAGAAACTTCCATCAGTCTAACCAGACAGGGGATAGTAGAACCTGACGGTCAACATTCGTCGGTATTGGGCTTAACACAACATCAAAATGATCAGTTTCTCTGATTTTTCTATTTATAGGTATATATTTAAGTAAAATGAGCATTGTTGTTTTATTCTATAAACCACTGACAACATTTCTCCCAAGTTACCAATAAAATGTTTTTATTTATAGCATTTATTTGCAGAAAATGTGAAATGGTCAAAATACTGAAAAAGGTACAGAGCTTTCAAACCTTAAATAATGCAAAGAATACAAGTTTATATTTATTTAGAAACAACAATGCTAATGTTTTAAGAGTTAAAAAAAACAATATTT
Organism: Astyanax mexicanus; assembly: GCF_023375975.1. NCBI lineage: Eukaryota > Metazoa > Chordata > Actinopteri > Characiformes > Acestrorhamphidae > Astyanax > Astyanax mexicanus. The sequence continues at coordinate 25,347,012 of NC_064420.1, read as the reverse complement.
GGTGGAATTATTCTGATTTTTTATCACAGCTATTATACATCTTGGCATGCTCTCCAAAAGTCTTTCACACTGCTTTGGGTGACATTATTCCACTCCTGGCACAAAAACTTAAGCAGTTCAGCTTTGATTGATGGCTTGTCACCAACATCTTACATGATTACATTCAGAGGTTTTTCAATTGGGTTGAGGTCTGGAGATTGACCGTCAACTTATTTAAATGTCACTCAGCAACCGCAGGATGACATCAAGAGACCTATAAAAAGAATGGCAAATGGCAGCTGGGGTGAAGTGCATGGAAATAACAGTTTAAAACAATCTCTTAGTGGCAGGACTCAAGCTAGAAAAAGTTAATTTTTCAGTGAGAATCAAAGAAGAGCCAGGCTGACTTTTGCAAAAGATCATAAGAATTGGACTATAGAGGAATAGAGGAAGATCATTTTCTCTGACGAGTCCAATTTTTTAGCTTTGCTCAGCACCTGCCATCAAATGTTTAGATGGAGACCTGCAGATGTGTACTTACACTCACTGTGAAATTTGATGGAGGATCGGTGATGATCTGGGGATGCTTCAGGAAGGAAACTGAAATTGAGCAGTTTGCTCTTTGCGAATGAGTCATGAATCAAGCCGAATACAAGCTTATCCTGGAAGAAAACTTGCTTCCTTCTGCTCTGTCAATGTGTTCCCCAACTCTGAGGACTGTTTTTTTTCCCAGCAGGACAATGCTCCATTCCACACAGCTAGATCAATTAAGGTGTATAACTAATATACATTTTATACAGACTATTAATAATAAATAAAAGGCTATGATAAGCCAGCCATATGTGGATGGGTGGACATCAAAAGTTTGTCAAGGAAAAGGTGTAGTTAGACCAGGACGAGGGAGAAGAAGAGTTGGGTCAGGATAAGGAAGAGGAACAAAGATGAACAAAATGATTTACATTCATATATACTTCTACAGGTAGAAGTATAGATAGTAGGGTTTAAAACACTTCTGTAGAAGTTAACAGATCAATTCAAGCTTTTTACTCAAGTAAAAGTGAAAAAGTACTGCTTTCAAAACTATTTAAAGTGTAAAAGTAATGGAAGGGAAAAGCTTAGACCGCGCCACAGGAGCCTATAGTGCACCACCCCCGCCCCAAAACACATGTTTTCAAAAGCCATAATGACTGAAATGTTATTAAAATGTTAATGTTAATAGATTTGGGATGCACTAGGCTCCCTGTTTCAGCTGCATATCTGTCCATTGAAAATGAATGTATTTTAAAAAACTACAAATATATTTTAAAGAAGCTTAATTGGGACATTTCGAGTACTCTGTACGGATCATCTTCATACTAGGCTACATGCGTCTGCTGTTCTTACTGGAGTGTGGGGTGTGTGATGTTATGTGTGCAGGTTTGATGGATCACGTATAAACCAATAGGCTGTGAGAATGGTATATGTTTAAACTTCTCATCCAACCACAATCAGATCCCACTCTATCCGGAGAGATTGGAGAGAATTATCTGGGTATGTTTTTTTCTTGTGAACAATGAGAAGCCGAAATGAGAACAAGCTGAAATGAAATAGGAGTAATTAGGCTATTTTTAAAATGTAAGGAGTAACAAATACTTTAAATTGTGTGGAAATTTAAGGAGTAGAAGTAAAAAGTTGTCTGTGCAATAATTATCCAGTAAAGTATAGTTAACCAAAATAACCACTGCACACAATTTTCATAAAGAAAATATTTAGAATATCTCTGGTTTTCACAAGGAAAACACTGTTATTCAAAACTTTAAAGTTAATTATTAAACTATGCACACTGACTCTCACATGGACAAACACCTGTCACACAGATTTACAATCTGTTGGATGCTACAGTGTACCTGCTCAAATTTAGCTATCAGTGCTTTAACAGGAAAGGGAACCAGGTGAGCTCAGCAATTAGATCAGGTCCACTGTAGCATCTATCATCCGGACTTGACAATAGGTAAGAAATCTACCTAATATTACAATGGAGGTTATGGAAAAGTTTTATGTGCAGCATGCATGTCCAACCCAGAGAGACCTGTTGTATTTCACAAAGAACAAGGAAAATTATGGATTTTAGTGGAAGGAGACCTTTAAAGTTTGAGAGTGCTAATCCTAAATAGAAATGTTTTATACTTAACTGGGCGCTTTTTTGCGATCTGTAGTGAACTTGGTAACTGCGCTTTGCGCAGCTGGATTTAGGGGCGTGTCCTGTGTCTTTGTTGAGCGTGAAAAAAGCGAGAAAAAAATAGTTAAAGAAAAAAAAGGTTAATTTTATTTGGTATTTGTTTAATTTAGTTTTTTATTTTATTTTAAAAGGCTCAATGGGCGTGTTCTAATTCTCTTAATTATCTATGGGTGTGTTTTAAGTGTAACGTGAAATAAACCAATCAGTGTGTCTGTAGTCATTGCCTTTAAGAGTCAGGTGCGCGCTGACATCTGTTTATTCCTATTTTAAGGGTGCATAAACTGACTGCACGTCATGCTGTGAAGATACACCAGCAGCTTATATAAGGGAAGAATAATGTTATTTTAATCTTTAATCTGATTATTGTTTATGTAAACATTGGGTTTGCAACACTGAATATTAATCAAGCAATCAAAAGGATTAAAAGGGATAAAAAAATAAATAAATAAAAGAAATACAAAATTTAAACCGACATGTAATATAGATTAATAAAATATGTATGTAAAAAAGAAAAAATAATTTTAAAAAGACCATAAAAAATTTACATAAAAAGTAAAGAATTTGTCTTATGAAGAACAAAATATTAATAGTAAAAGTAAAGTAAAATTAAAAGAATGATAAGAAATGATAAAATTAATATTAATAAACTAGGAACATGAGAATCAAAATATATACAGTACAGGCCAAAAGTCTGGGCACACCTTCTCATTCAATGTTTCCAAACTTTTGGCCTGTACTGTGTATAAAAAATAATTTGATAAATAAGTTAAAACATTAAATAATAGGGTGCCGAGTGGTCCAGGGGTCTAAGGTGCTGCCACTATGAGCAGGAGGTCGCCGGTTCGAACCCCAGCCATCAAGCTGCCTGCGTCAGAGGGAGCAAAATTGGCCCTGCTCCCTCTGGGTGGGTAGATGGCGCTCTCTCCCCACATCACTCCTACGGTGATGTCTGCAGCACAGGGCGTCTGTGAGCTGATGTATCAGAGCCGAGCCGCTGTGCTTTCCTCCAAGCGTGCTGGCTGCTCGGCAATGTTGCATCAGCAGCAGCTCGAAAAGAAGCGGTGGCTGACTTCACATGTATCGGAGGAAGCATGTGTTAGTCTTCACCCTCCTGGTGTGTTGAGGTATCACTAGTGATAGGGGGAGTCCTAATGAATGGGTTGGGTAATTGGCTGTGTAAATTGGGGAGAAAATGGGAAAAAATTAGAAATAAAATTATATAAAAAAAAAACATTAAATAATATAACAAAAATCTAATTTAAAACAATCACAGGTTTTTGATGCCTGGTGCACATTAGTTTTAGTTTCAAATGATTGAAATAGCTCACCAAAATCTCAACCTATCCTTTATATTTGAAAATATTTGATTAACTTTACAGTTTTATAATATTCATAGCCTTTCTCTGAATTCAGCTCCACGCTGCGAAAGAGAGAGAGGGGCGCAGCGCATTTTGTATGATTTCTCTTGATTAAATAACAGTAAATATGGTGGATATAGTGAGTTTTATATCATGGCTTTGCTGTATGAACCACATTTGATAACAGTATTTATACTGTTAATTATTCAAATGTTTTTTGTTTTTGTTTTTTAAGAAAACCAAGGCAATCCCGTGCGCTGCCGCCATGTGCCTGTGACATTTTAGAGCGCTGGGCGAGATTTTTATTAATTAATTATTATATTTTATATTTTAATAAGTTTGCCTGGTGATAAGAAACGAACACTAACATATAGCTTTATATTTCTGTATATTTGTATATTATATTTCGCTGGTTAGAAAACAGGTTTATTAACAGGGTTTGGCAATTATGAATAGTCAAAAACAGAAGGGCAGCAGTAAATAATAACATACCTAAGAGTAGTCAGACAGCAAACAGAGTTTGGTATACAGAGAATCCAGTAAGCAGGGAGCAGGCAAGAGAGTAGTCAAAGAGGAGAAATGGGTCAATAACAGTAAATCAAACAAAACAAAAGGGATAAGGCTAAAGAGTAAACGATAGGCAAAACAAGGTCAGAAAACAGGGAATCAAAGACAGGATAGAAAGCTTTGTACAGAACTAGAAATCTAGATAAGCAATTAGGGAGTTATACCGAGGCAGTATTTATACTGGCTAGACCAGGTGGAAACTATTATCCATCAATCAATAGCTGGGTGACCTAGAACTCTTGAGAGTCACATGGTTCTCAGAGTCATTGTAGTTCTGAGGCAGAGGCTGCTGGGAAACTGAGTCTTTAGGCAGAGCGGCTTCAGGAGCATGCAGATTGACAGAGTCAGGTGTGACAATATCCCACATGTTTTAAGTTTTATACAATTGACGGGCAGTACCAGACGCCAGGGTGATAACGGGATTTGTTTTTCAGATATATATATATATATATTAGGGGTGGGCATAGATTAATTTTTTTAATCTAGATTAATCTCACTGAAATCTTGAAATTAATCTAGATTAATCTAGATTAAAATGGCTCATTCAGAATATGCGTGCTACCCAAGTAATGACTAAAAGTCAGTCTTTGAGATAGGGTTTCTTAATACAGAGGGTGCATTAGACCAGGGGCTCATCTCCTGTTTCCAAAATGCATCAATGACTGCTTGAGAAAGCTGTTCTACTTTGATACTTGAAGAAAAAAAACATGCTCAATAAAATGTACTCGGGGTTAATAAATTCATGTCTAATATATATGTTCTGATTTTCTCTAATATAACAGCTCAATTTTAATTCTTCAGGTTAAAGGTGATAACTCCTTTAAACAGCTATAACATGTATTTGTATCAGGCTACAAACAGGGCTGCTTTATGAATTCATGCAACACGACTATGTCTTAAAAGCATTTGACTCTTATTCTGTGTGGGCATACCTCTTGCTAATATTACTTTTATATTTTTACACCTACTTTTTAAGTTAACTGATTATTTATTAGTTTTAAAATATGTTATTTCACTTGTTTTAGTGCTTTTTAAAACATGTAACAATGTAAACAATGCAGCCTTTCAACACACCTTTAACCTTAATACCTAAGTCCCTGTGTTATCCTAACTTTACTAACGTTACTACCTCACATTCCTGCTCAGTCTGTCCCTCAGTTTCTCCATCACACCCGGTCTGCTGCTTCACCTACGGAGGACGTGGAGGCTACAGCCGCGAACATGTCTGTGATTTTTACACATTTTTCCGCTTTTGTTTCTCCATACTGCCTCTCCTTTAACACACGCGCTCAACACTGAACGTACCACGCAGAGAAAAGGTGTAGAACCGGCGGATACACACGTGCTTTCGCGTGTAAACACTCGTGTAGACTGGCAATCCCACGCTTATTTCTTCACACACACACACACACACATAGTGGCGCAAAAAGGGGGTATGCAGCGTATGTCAGGGGCGCTGCACTAGAGGGGGCGCCAAATCAAAGCCCCAAAAAAAATCCTCTCCGGAGAAACAGCTGGTTTTGCGGAGCGCGGCACCCAGCTCCCAACCCAACTTTAGAATAGATTAATGGCGATATTTTTTATATCGCCCGATAAGAGTATCACATTATCGCAGCACGTTAACGCCGATAACGGCCCACCACTAATATATATATATATATATATATATATATATATATATATATATATATATAAATAAAAGTGAATTTCAGTTAAATAATAGCGAAAAGTGAAATAAAATAAATTTATGTTCAGTGCATCTGTTAAAATTCTCAAACAGAAGAATGTCTATGTCTGCTATTTTTAGCTACATTTAATAAATCTGTGTACTGAACATAAATATAAATCTTTATAAATATCAAAAATAAATATAACTTATAATAACAGAGTTACTGTGCAGATTCTTTAAAGTATGTTTTATTTTTATAGTTGATTACTGAAGGCTAGGCCAGGTGTTTTTTGCTAAAAGTAAAGAAGTGATGGTGTGTGGTATATTGAATGGGAGCGCAGTGATCGTGATCTATCTCTGGTTGCACGGCTGACTGTTGATTTTAGAGGTGGTTTCACCGTTTTCATTGTGCAGCACTGTTTTCCGCCACCAAGATAGAAACACGCCAGAAACTTACCTGAACACACGTCACTTCCAGACCACCACGCCCATCAGCGTTAATATATTCTAAAAGTCCAATGCTATTTTAAGGACACGTGCGCAAGGAGTAAAAATAGACTCTTGATGGGGTGTATGGTAGCCTTGCGCAGGGTGCACGATAGGGCCCTATGTTTCTTTCCATTCCAAACAAATCTGGATATTTGTCAGCTACACTCAATCCACTGACTCACAGTTAGTGTAGACTCTCGCATGAAACCATTAAAATATATGTTTTACTCAGGCTGCTTTTTCTTTTTCAAGCTATTCCGGGAGAAATCTGTATAGAGTCAATTTTAATTTTCGAAACTATTAGGGGTTAATTTGCTTTATGCACAGAACAGGCCAAAAGTTTGAACACACCTTCTCTTTTTCAATGCGTTTTCTTTATTTTCATGACTATTTACATTGTAGATTCTCACTGAAGGCATTAAAACTATGAATGAACACATGTGGAGTTTTGTACTTAACAAAAAAAAGCTGAAATAGCAAAAAAAATGATATTCTAGTTTCTTCAAAATAGCTACCATTTGCTCTGATTACTGCTTTGCACACTCTTGGCATTCTCTCAATGAGCTTCAAGAGGTGGTCATCTGAAATGGTTTTCCAAGAGTCTTGAAGGAGTTCCCAGAGGTGTTTAGCACTTGTTGGCCCCTTTGCCTTCTTCACTCTGTGCTCCAGCTCACCCCAAACCATCTGGATTGGGTTCAGGTCCGGTGACTGTGGAGGTTCAGGTCATTTTTTGTTAAGTACATTAAACTCCACATGTGTTCATTCATAGTTTTGATGCCTTCAGTGAGAATCTACTATGTAAATAGTCATGAAGAAATAAAGAAAACGCATTGAATGAGAAGGTGTGTCCAAACTTGGTCTTGGCCTGTACTGTATACTATCAGCTCTTTAGTTAACATAATGCCCAAATATTTCATGGACAGTGCTTCTTATTCAAGACCAAATAGGTGTTAGACATTGGTGCATTTCCAAGTGCATGAACTTGTGTGTTTTTTAAGGTTCAATTTATAGCTGAATAAGAACCAAATTTATTCAAGTTCAAACAAAGCTGAAAGAGAGATTTTTTTTTTCTTTAAAGAGTACCACCTTGTGCTCCTCTCCTGCAATACTGATACTCCTCATATCAGAAGATTTTCATATTGCCTGAGCTAACATAAAATAAAATCCTTAGCCACATCTTCTCTACAAATGGAAGTTCTCCATCGACCGACCATTCACTTTAATCACTTTATAGACCCTTTATACCTGGAATTTGCCTTTGTGGAGAGAGCAGGTTCTGCAGTGTGTCTAATATGCAATGATAAAATTGCATAGATAAAACGCTTAAATATAAAGCTTCACTTGTCAAACACAAGCCATACTACATTTGCATCAAAATATCCTGCGGGGGACAGCAGGAAGAAAGCATGCTACAAGCTACTGTGCAGAATGCAAGCTAGTCACCAGCAACTCCCTGTTTGGACCCAACAAGGTGACTGGAATTCGGCAAGCTTAACTGGTGCTTTAGCAGTTATGAGAAACGGAAAGCCTTTCACAGATGCCAAAACATTCATGCTTGATGAATGGCCAATGAACTTTTGTCGACTTTTCGGATAAAGACAAGATAATCAAACAAATAAAAGACATGCCTCTGTCAGCAAGAACTGATCACCATAATGATGGCAAATCAAATTGAGGCAACACAAGTGAAGGACATAAATGCAGCACCATTCTTTTCTCTCGCTTTGGATGAGTCAACAGACGTAAGCCATTTATCCCAGTTCAGCATGATTGCCAGGTATGCTGTTGGTGACACACTAAGGGTGCTTTCACACCTGCTTCGTTTGGTCCGGACTTTCGGACTTTTCAGTTTGGTCTGAACCAAAGTAGCAGGTGTGAAAGGTGCCGCGAACCATGGTCCGGACCAAAGGACCAGATTTTTTTGATCTTCTGAACCATGGTCCGGTTCGCCCTCAGTGTGAAAGCGTTTTTCTTGATGGTTCGAAATTTCGGACCAATTACAGGAAGCTGAGCAGGCGTTCCTCAACAACGGCAGCAGAAGAAGAAAAATAACCAACTACTACTGACTGCATCCTGCGGGAAGGCGGAGTTGGACGTCCATCGCGTCCAGTCCCACCCACTTTGTCCACGCCACGCCTTGCCAGTCTCACAATCTTGTAGTGTATACACAGTATTTAAGCCGGACGACGCGGCGCATTATATTTAAAGTCCGCTAACTGCCCTGTACATTGTTTACTTCCGTTCAGAGGCGGAGCTAAGACATGATGCTGACAAAGTGGACGGGACTGGATGGCATGACGCTAACAAAGTGGGCGGAGCTGGACGCACTGGACGTCCAACTCCGCCTTCCTGCAGGCTGCAGTCAGTACACTCTCAAAATAACCGGAAAAGCAGGAAAAATGAGCCTTTCATTGAATTCGCTAAAGAAAAAAATCTACTGATGGATAAACTTATTTTGGTCGGTACTGATGGGGCTCCATGCATGGTGAAGATTCGTAGCGCTTCTTCAAGAACAGGAAAAGAGATACATATTAAGTTTTCACTGCATCCTAGATCAGGGGCGCTTTGTGCTCAGATGTGTGGTGAGCAGCTTGGTGAGGTAACGTCGCTGGACATTTGTGTGTTCAACTTCATTGTTGCCCGAGCTTTAAATGATCGGCAGTTTAAAACTGATGTATGAAGTTGGAAGTAATTATCTTGGTCTGCTTCTGCACAACAATGTGCGTTGGTTGTCAAAAGGAAAGGTGCTCAGCCATTTCGCGGCTTGTCTGAGCGAGATCCTGACTTTTCTGGAAATGAAAAACGTCGAGCATCCTGAGTTAGCTAACACTGAGTGGCTCCTGAAGTTCTACTATCTCGTGGACATGACTGAACATCTGAACCAGCTCAATGTGAAAATGTGAGGTGTTGGGAATACAGTATTATCCCTTCAACAAGCAGTGTTTGTATTTGAAAACAAGCTAAAATTCTTAATCACCAACATTGAAACGGGTTGTTTACTGCACTTTAAAACTGGGTGAGTTTAAAGATGCATCCACAGCAAGTGACTCTGCTCCACATCTTGATCTTCAGCAGCTAGCGGGCATCACATCTAATCTCCTGCAGTTATTCAAAGTACACTTTGGAGAATTTTGTGAGCGCACTCATCTTTTTAAGTTCATCACTCATCACCCAGTGGACAGAGCTGAGCTGAGTTACATCCCTGGTGTCTCCGCCAAAGATTTTGAGCTACAAGCTTCTGATCTGAAGACGTCAGACATGTGGGTGAATAAGTTCAAGTCACTGAATGAAAATTTGTAAAGACTTGCACGACAGCAAGCAGAGTTGGCGAGCAAACACAGTTGGGGAGAAATTAAAAAACTTCAACCCGCGGACCAGCTGATTGTCAAAACTTGGAACGTGCTTCCCGTCACGTACCACACACTGCAGCGTGTGAGTATTGCTGTACTGACAATGTTTGGCTCTACGTATGCACGTGAGCAGTCTTTCTCACATATAAAGAACATAAAGACAAACCTACAATTACGTTTAACGGATGGAAGCCTCAGCGCCTGCATGAAGCTTAACCTCACCACGTATCAACCAGACTAAAAAGCCATCAGCAAAACCATGCAGCACCAAAGGTCGCATTAATGGTAAGAAGTAGGGGTGCAACGGTTCTCGGTATTTTATCGAACCGTTCGGTTCGGCCTGTTCGATTCGATACACCCAGAAGGACCGTGATATTTCGGTGCGCGCATTAACAGAGCGAACGAACGCTCTCAGTAATGCACAGCCCCACAGTGAAGCAGCACTGTAGGATAGCAGACTCGCCCACATGGGCAGGGGAGGGGCTGCTCAGCACATGCTGCTGACGAAGCACGTAAGGACACGTGTGTTTTCCACCCCACAACACCACCCCCCACCCAACCGCTGTTTTTTTACTTTTTACAGAAGATAAAACTCTTTAATTTGAGTTTGCTAATTCCCTGTTAAGAACATAAAAAGTTTTAGTTTATCCAGCTGTTTCTGTCTGGTTCTGGTCCTTATCTGGCTCACTGTTAGGTGACAAAACTTAAATGTTTTATTTGTGGTTATTAATTAGACACATTCTGTGTATTAAGTGAGGGTCAGGACTGTTTAGGACCCGGGGGAGACTTTTTTATATACTTCTCTCAGTGTGTCTCTCCAAAACCAACCAATCAGATTTTTCCTGAATTTCCCAGCAGCAAATCAGCGCTCTGATAGCAGACGCTGAAGATTTAAGTGTTAATTAAACAAAACATTCTCAGCTGCATGATCATAACGAGTGAACGCTTATAAATCCGCTGTTTGGGACTATTTTGGCTTCAGTGTTGAGTTTGATAAACAAGGTAAAAACACAGTCAGCAGATAAAGCACAGTGTGACATCAGTTTGGTATGTTCTTAAAGTATGTGACTGGCTGACAATATTTGTTGGTTGAGTTAACTGAATAATATTTATGTTTACATTTCATATTACTGAACTTTATTTAAATTTGCCTGTTTTTGATTAATAGTAAGAATAAGTGTTCCTTTTTAATAATAAATGTTGTGATTTTAATTAATCTGTGCCTTTTTTGCTGTTTAATATTGGCTCTGCAAGTGTGATTAGGAGCACCTTGTTAATTTGAAACAGAAAGGGTTAAAAGCACACTGCATGTTGGAGCTAGATAATATTAATATATATCGAAACTAAACCAATACCGTGGCCCAAGAACCGTGATATGAACCGAACTGTGGCCACACTGTACCGTTGCATCCCTAGTAAGAAGTACTTTATTCATCATTGGTTAGCAACAGCGTAACAACGTTATTATAAAGAATTCAGAGACTAATTGTTCTGTGTTGGTCTTACATAAAATGCACACATTTTATGCACAAACAATGTTAAAAACTGAAATTTCCAGCTCATAAGATCATCGCTTTTTCTGCATCTAAACTAAGTAAGACTGCATTCAGCTGTCTATTATTAATTTACTTAATTATATGCAGCTTTCTCCTTATATTATCATGCGTTTGATGCCCCTGTAGAAAACCTGTCTGATCTGGGTCTATTAAATCAGATACAAAGTTCTTCATCCGGTCCGTAATTATGGATGTAAATAGTTTATAGTTCATATTCAAGACTGAGATTAACCTTTTTGATCTGCATAATTCTGTATCTTAGCTATCAGTTAGATAAGCGCCTCCCTCCACGACGGGGGAGTAACTGCTTCTTTGAGGGTCTAAATAAAAAGAGGCAAGCAAAATTAGTGAGATCTCAGTTTTAAACATTTAATATCACTCAGCTGAATATGCATCACTTCCCAGAGTCTGATTATTTTTTAAGTGACTGATTGCATTGTCTAACTCTTCTTGTGAAATATCCTCACTTTCTTATACAAGTTTAGAAAGCATCTTTCTATATGTAGTGGGTTACTTAAAACTATTCCTGTTTGTGAGCTCCTAATCTTATAAATGGTATTTAGAGGTATTTGATGTTTCTGTAATTTCCTAGCTAGAGCCCTCTTTCGCACCAGATTCATAGTATATTCGTCTCAGAAACTTCATTTCTTTTCTAGTTCTTCTCTATGCTATTCATCAAATTTCTATGTCTACAATATTTTTTATAAATCAGTGTATCATTATTTTCTTTATGGGTCGCCCTTCAGTTGCTTTAGTTCTCTTTTAAGGGTTTTATACGTGTATTATTTTATCATTTTATGAGCTGTTGTGACTGAAAATATCTTTCCCCTCAGGACTGCCTTATCAGCATCCCAATGTATAGTAGAGCTAACCTGATTTCACAGAACTGTTTAATTTCACCTTTCATCTGTTTAATGATAGTGGGGTTATTTAAAATACTATATTCAGTAGCCAAACTGATGTTCTGGGAATTGTAGTCAGTTGTAATTTAAAATATACAGCTGAGTGATCTGAAACATTTGGATCTTCTTTACTGCAGAATTTTGTGTCTATCTTTTAAATGCATAAAGAAGTAATTCAATTATAAATAGGCTTTATGTAGAACTGAGTAATATAGTCCCTGATCTCCCATATGTCCAATAGACCCAAATCTACTAAGATGTTATTCATTAATCTTATCTTCCTGGATTGGATCCTCTTAGTAATAGTGTCCAATCTACGCTGGAGGACTAAGTTAAAATCACCTCCGCAAATTAATGTTCTCTGGCTCTCGGAAACAAGTCAATCAAAGAATTTGAAAAATTGAACATTTTGGAAAAAGGCCTTATTATTATTAAGAGGAACATGAACATTAAACAATGTTATTGGAATTTGTTCAAACATGCATTTCATTTCATACAAAAAATGTCCCTCTTTGTCATTTATTTCTCCAGTTTCTAAACATTTGCTACTGCGCTTCTGTTCTTCATGTTTTTAAAGGAAGAATAATGTGTGTTTTAGCCAAACTTTTTAAAAAAACATGTTTGATTGGGGATAAATGTGTTTCCTGCAGGAAAATTATTTGTACCAGTTCCTTTTTTAACCTCCTTAAAACCCTGTCTCTTTTTATAGGATTATTCAACCCATTTATATTAAATGGGTTAAATTTAAACTACTTTTAGATCATAAGACATATCTACTTCCAGTAACAGTGCAAAGTAAAAACATAAAATACATTTTCTGAACAAAGGGAAATGAACAGTGACCTCCAGCTTCAGGTGGAAAGTAAGGAATTACATTTACTCACGTTACTGTAGTTGAGTAGATTTTATGAGCAATTTTTAAAGTAGTTTTGAAAATAGGTAATTTTACTTTTACTCAATTACATTTTGACACAAGTAATTTACTTCACTACATTGGAAAACTCATCGTTATTGAGTAAAAAATAAAATGCTGGAGAAAAAAAACAATTGTTTGAATAAAAAAAGAAATAAATTGGCGCTGATGAGTCGGATGAGTGGATGCTCGCGTGTGGAATAACGAGGCAATAACGTCCTCAAAATGTGCCCTGCCGGTCAGAGCTTTCAGCTTTCAAAACTTCCACATCAAACCTTCAAAAAAGCATGTGGTGGTATGTTATATGTATATTCTAAATTCACTGGTTAGCTGTGGATCTACTTTATAAAGACCAGTAATCTCCGTTCATATGCAGATACACAGATTATACAATCTCCTGTATTTAGTAAAATATCCAGTAATAATCCCTTTATTAAAAATTGCACAACCTAAGCAAATTCTTTGGCAGGATTCTGCCTTCAGGGTTTTCTGAAAAACAGTGAAGCTTAATGGAGATTGGTGTTTGTTGTTATCCTGTATGTTAATTAATGTCACGTCTGGTGCTGTAAGCTCCTCTGTCCCTTCCACACCCAGCTCTAACGGAGGTTCTCAGTCTAACAACTACACTACCCAGAACGCACCACCCGCTGACATCACACACACACCTGATCACATGACACCTCCAGGAAGTCCTGAATACTGATTACTGGCACTATATAAGAGCACACCACACACACACCCACGCTGCGTATTGTAGGTTCTCCTCATTACAAAGCGTTTCTATATTTCTCAGCTATTTTTGTGTATGACCTTGCCTTTTGTTTTCTCAACGCCGATTATTGCATTTGGCTCTGCTATTGGATTCTCTGTGTTTGACCTGGACTGTGTATCACTACTGCCTCTCTATCTCTGCTGCTGGATACCTTGTGTTTGAACTCTGGACTGTTTCATGGTTATGGTATGGTTTTGTCTACGTTGCTCCTGTTATTGGTGATTACCTATTCTTCTGTACCGACCACGATCTACCTTTGTTTATTCTATAATAAACATTGTTTTATCAGTATCTGTACGTGTCTGCGTTCTGTACATACCATGACAATTAATCTACTAACGTGTTAAAACGCCTAAATTAATAGTATATTAAACACTGAAAGTTGTATGAAATGTTAACCGGCGATTGAGGTGAATATAACCTAAATACCTTAATGATCATGGATTACATAGATCCCTTTTAGACATTAAACAACACTGAACTAAACTGGAGACATCAAACTACCTAGTCTAGCTAATAAGTTACTGAAAACAAGTTCTGAAAGACTTAGGGGGAGAGAGAAATGCCTCATAATGTTTGCTGTGTTTAACTTGAGCAACTGAAGGGCAACCCATAAAGAAAATAATGATCCACTGATTTATAAAAATATTGTAGACATAGAAATTTGATGAATAACATAGAGAAGAATTAGAAAAGAAATGAAGTTTCTGAGACAAATATACTATGAATCTGGTGCAAA